>NW_027423203.1:0-144686 GCF_048934315.1 Petromyzon marinus
GGGGAGAGAGAGGTGGGCCGGGGTGGAAAGAGAGGGGGCCGGGGGGGAGAGAGAGGGGGGCCGGGGGGGAGAAGAGAGGGGGGCCGGGCGGGAGAGAGAGGGGGGCCGGGGGGAGAGAGAGGGGGGCCGGGGGGGGAGAGGATGGGGGCCGGGGGGAGCGAGAGGGGGGCCGGGGGGGAGAGAGAGGGGGCCGGGGGGAGAGAGAGGGCGGCCGGGGGGGAGAGAGAGGGGGGCCGGGGGGGAGAGAGAGGGGGGCCGGGGGGGGTGAGAGAGAGGGGGGCCGTGGGGGAGAGAGAGGGGGAGGCCGGGGGGGAGAAGAGAGGGGAGGCCGGGGGGGAGAGAGAGAGGGAGGCCGGGGGGGGAGAGAGAGAGGGGGGCCGGGGGGGAGAGAGAGGGGGGCCGGGGGGGAGAGAGAGGGGGCCGGGGGTGGGAGAGAGAGAGGGAGGCCGGGGGGGGAGAGAGAGAGGGAGGCCGGTGGGGGAGAGAGAGAGGGAGGCCGGGGGGGGAGAGAGGGGGGCCGGGGGGGGAGAGAGAGGGGGGCCGGGTGGGAGAGAGAGGGGGAGGCCGGGGGGGAGAGAGAGGGGGCCGCGGGGGAGAGAGAGGGCTGCCGGGGGGGAGATAGAGGGGGCCGGGGGGGTAGATAGAGGGGGCCGGGGAGAGATAGGGGCGCCGGGGGGAGAGAGAGGGGGGCCGGGGGGGGAGAGAGAGGTGGGCCGGGGTGGAAAGAGAGGGGGGCCGGGGGGGAGAGAGAGGGGGGCCGGGGGGGAGAGAGAGGGGGGCCGGGCGGGAGAGAGAGGGGGGCCGGGGGGGAGAGAGAGGGGGGCCGGGGGGGAGAGAGATGGGGGCCGGGGGGAGCGAGAGGGGGCCGGGGGGGAGAGAGAGGGGGGCCGGGGGGGAGAGAGAGGGCGGCCGGGGGGGAGAGAGAGGGGGGCCGGGGGGGAGAGAGAGGGGGGCCGGGGGGGTGAGAGAGAGGGGGGCCGTGGGGAGAGAGAGGGGGAGGCCGGGGGGGAGAGAGAGAGGGAGGCCGGGGGGGGAGAGAGAGAGGGAGGCGGGGGGGAGAGAGAGAGGGGGCCGGGGGGAGAGAGAGGGGGGCCGGGGGGAGAGAGAGGGGGGCCGGGGGTGGGAGAGAGAGAGGGAGGCCGGGGGGGGAGAGAGAGAGGGAGGCCGGTGGGGGAGACAGAGAGGGAGGCCGGGGGGGGGAGAGAGAGAGGGAGGCCGGGGTGGGAGAGAGAGAGGGAGGCCAGGGGGGGAGAGAGAGAGGGAGGCCGGGGGGGAGAGAGAGAGGGAGGCCGGGGGGAGAGAGAGAGGGAGGCCTGGGGGAGAGAGAGAGGGAGGCCTGGGGGAGAGAGAGAGGGAGGCCTGGGGGAGAGAGAGAGGGAGGCCTGGGGGAGAGAGAGAGAGGGAGGCCTGGGGGAGAGAGAGAGGGAGGCCTGGGGGAGAGAGAGAGGGAGGCCGGGGGGAGAGAGAGAGGGAGGCCGCGGGGAGAGAGAGAGGGAGGCCTGGGGGGAGAGAGAGAGGGAGGCCTGGGGGAGAGAGAGAGGGAGGCCGGGGGGAGTGAGAGGGGGGCCGAGGGGAGAGAGAGGGGGGCCGGGGGGAGAGAGAGGGGGGCCGGGGGGGAGATAGAGGGGGCCGGGGGGAGAGAGAGGGGGGCCGGGGGGAGAGAGAGGGGGGCCAGGGGGGAGAGAGAGGGGGGCCGGGGGGGAGAGAGAGGGCGGACGGGGGGGAGAGAGAAGGGGGCCGGGGGGGAGAGAGAGGGGGGCCGGGGGGGAGAGCGAGGCGGGCCGGGGGGGAGAGAGAGGGGGGCCGGGGGGGGGTAGAGAGAGGGGGGCCGGGGGGGAGAGAGAGGGGGAGGCCGGGGGGAGAGAGAGGGGGGCCGGGGGGAGAGAGAGGGGTGCCGGGGGGGAGATAGAGGGGGGCCCGGGGGAGATAGAGGGGGGCCGGGGGGTGAGAGAGGGGCGCCGGGGGGGAGAGAGAGGGGGGCAGGGGGGAGAGAGAGGGGGGCCGGGGGGGAGAGAGAGGGGGGGCCGGGGGGGAGAGAGAGGGCGGACGGGGGGGAGAGAGAAGGGGGCCGGGGGGGAGAGAGAGGGGGGCCGGGGGGGAGAGCGAGGCGGGCCGGGGGGGAGGAGAGAGGGGGGCCGGGGGGGGTAGAGAGAGGGGGGCCGGGGGGGAGAGAGAGGGGGAGGCCGGGGGGAGAGAGAGGGGGGCCGGGGGGGAGAGAGAGGGGTGCCGGGGGGGAGATAGAGGGGGCCCGGGGGGAGATAGAGGGGGGCCGGGGGGTGAGAGAGGGGCGCCGGGGGGGAGAGAGAGGGGGGCAGGGGGGAGAGAGAGGGGGGCCGGGGGGGAGAGAGAGGGGGGCCGGGGGGAGAGAGAGGGGGGCCGGGGGGGAGAGAGAGGGTGGCCGGGGGGGAGAGAGAGGGGGGCCGGGGGGGAGAGATAGGGGGGCCGGGGGGAGAGAGAGGGGGGCCGGGGGGGAGAGAGAGGGGGGCCGGGGGGAGAGAGAGGGCGGCCGGGGAGGAGAGGGGGGCCGGGGGGAGAGAGAGGGGGGCCGGGGGGAGAGAGAGGGGGGCTGGGGGGGAGAGAGAGGGGGGCCGGGGGGGGAGAGAGAGGGGGGCCGGGGGGGAGAGAGAGGGGGTGGCCGGGGGGGGAGAGAGAGAGGGAGGCCGGGGGGGGTGAGAGAGGGAGGCGGGGGGGGAGAGAGAGAGGGGGGCCGGGGGGGAGAGAGAGGGGGGCCGGGGGGGAGAGAGAGGGGGGCCGGGGGGGGAGAGAGAGAGGGAGGCCGGGGGGGGAGAGAGAGAGGGAGGCCGGTGGGGGAGAGAGAGAGGGAGGCCGGGGGGGGGGGGAGAGAGAGAGGGAGGCCGGGTGGGAGAGAGAGAGGGAGGCCGGGGTTGGAGAGAGAGAGGGAGGCCGGTGGGGGAGAGAGAGAGGGAGCCTGGGGGAGAGAGAGAGGGAGGCCTGGGGGAGAGAGAGAGGGAGGCCTGGGGGAGAGAGAGAGGAGGGGAGGGAGGCCTGGGGGAGAGAGAGAGGGAGGCCTGGGGGAGAGGGAGGCCGGAGGGAGAGAGAGAGGGAGGCAGCGGGGAGAGAGAGAGGGAGGCCTGGGGGAGAGAGAGAGGGAGGCCTGGGGGAGAGAGAGAGGGAGGCCGGGGGGGAGTGAGAGGGGGGCCGGGGGGAGAGAGAGGGGGGCCGGGGGGGAGAGAGAGGGTTGCCGGGGGGGAGATAGAGGGGGGGCGGGGGGGGAGATAGAGGGGGGCCGGGGGGAGAGAGAGGGGGGCCGGGGGGGAGAGAGAAGGGGGCCGGGGGGAGAGAGAGGGGGGCCGGGGGGGAGAGAGAGTGGGGCCGGGCGGGAGAGAGAGGTGGGCCGGGGGGAGAGAGAGGGGGGCCGGGGGGGAGAGAGAGTGGGGCCGGGCGGGAGAGAGAGGTGGGCCGGGGGGGAGAGAGAGGGGGCCGGGGGGGGAGAGAGAAGGGGGCCGGGGGGGAGAGAGAGGGGGGCTGGGGGGGAGAGAGAGGGGGGCAGGGGGGGAGAGAGAGGGCGGCCGGGGGGGAGAGAGAGGGGGCCGGGGGGGAGAGAGAGGGGGGCCGGGGGGAGAGAGAGGGGGCCGGGGGGGGGAGAGAGAGGGGGGCCGGGGGAGAGAGAGCAGGAGGCCGGGGGGAGAGAGAGGAGGGCCGGGGGGGAGAGAGAGGGTGCCGGGGGGGAGATAGAGGGGGGCCGGGGGGAGATAGAGGGGGGCCGGGGTGAGAGAGAGGGGGGCCGGGGGGGAGAGAGGGGGGGGGCCGGGGGGGGAAGAGAGGGGGGCCGGGGGGGAGAGAGAGGGGGGCCGGGGGGGAGAGAGAGGGGGGCCGGGGGGGAAAGAGAGGGGGGCCGGGAGGGAGAGAGAGGGGGGCCGGGGGGGAGAGAGAGGGGGGCCGGGGGGGAGAGAGAAGGCGGCCGGGGGGAAGAGAGAGGGGGGCCGGGGGGGAGAGAGAGGGGGGCCGGGAGAGAGATGGGGGCTGGGGGGGAGAGAGAGGGGGGCCGGGGGGGAGAGAGGGGGGGCCGGGGGGGGAGAGAGAGGGGGGCCGGGGGGGAGAGAGAGGGGGAGGCCGGGGGGGAGAGAGTGGGGGGCCGGGGGGGGGGGAGAGAGAGGGGGGCCGGGGGGGAGAGAGAGGGGGAGGCCGGGGGGTGAGAGAGAGAGGGAGGCCGGGGGGAGAGAGAGAGGGAGGCCGGGGGGGGGAGAGAGAGAGGGGGCCGGGGGGGAGAGAGAGGGGGGCCCGGGGGGAGAGAGAGGGGGGCCGGGGGGGGGAGAGAGAGAGGGAGGCCGGGGGGGGAGAGAGAGAGGGAGGCCGGGGGGGGAGAGAGAGAGGGAGGCCGGGGGGAGTGAGAGGGGGGCCGTGGGGGGAGAGAGAGAGGGAGGCCGGGGGGAGTGAGAGGGGGGCCGGGGGGGGAGAGAGAGGGGGGCCGGGGGGGAGAGAGAGGGGGGCCGGGGGGGAGAGAGAGGGGGGCCGGGGGGGAGAGAGAGGGGGGCCGGGGGGGAGAGAGAGGGGGGCCGGGGGGGAGAGAGAGGGGAGCCGGGGGGGAGATAGAGCGGGGCCGGGGGGGAGATAGAGGGGGGCCGGGGGGAGAGTGAGGGGGACCGGATGGGAGAGAGAGGGGGGCCGGGGGGAGAGAGAGAGGGGCCGGGGGGAGAGAGAGGGGGGGCGGGGGGTGAGAGAGGGGGGCCGGGGGGAGAGAGAGGGGGGCCGGGGCGAGAGCGAGGGGGGCCTGGGGCAGAGAGAGGGGGGCGTGGAGGAGAGAGAGGGGGGACGGGGGGAGAGAGAGGGGGGCCGGGGGCAGAGAGAGGGGGGCCGGGGGCAGAGAGAGGGGGGCCGGGGGCAGAGAGAGGGGGGCCGGGGGCAGAGAGAAGGGGGCCGGGGGCAGAGAGAGGGTGGCCGGGGGCAGAGAGAGGGGGGCCGGGGGCAGAGAGTGAGGGGGGACGGGGGGAGAGAGAGGGGGGCCGGGGGGAGAGAGAGGGGGGCCGGGGGGAGAGAGAGGGGGGCCGGGGGGAGAGAGAGGGGGGCCGGGGGGAGAGAGAGGGGGGCGGCGGGTGAGAGAGGGGGGCCGGGGGGAGAGAGAGGGGGGCCGGGGGGAGAGAGAGGGGGGACGGGGGGAGAGAGAGGGGAGCCGGGGGGAGAGAGAGGGGGGCCGGCGGGAGAGAGAGGGGGTGGCCGGGGGTAGAGAGAGGGGGGCCGGGAGGAGAGAGAGGGGGGCCGGGGGGAGAGAGAGGGGGGACGGGGGGAGAGAGAGGGGGCCGGGGGGAGAGAGAGGGGGGCCGGGGGGAGAGAGAGGTGGTGGCCGGGGGTAGAGAGAGGGGGGCCGGGGGGAGAGAGAGGGGGGTCGGCGGGAGAGAGAGGGGGGCCGGGGTGAGAGAGGGGGGCCGGGGTGAGAGAGGGGGGTCGGGGGGAGAGAGAGGGGGGGCGGCGGGAGAGAGAGGGGGGCCTGCGGGAGAGAGAGGGGGGCAGGGGGGAGAGAGAGGGGGGCCGGGGGAAGCGAGAGGGGGGCCGGGGGGAGAGAGAGGGGGGCCGGGGGGAGAGAGAAGGGGGCCGGGGGGAGAGAGAGGGGGCAGGGGGGAGAGAGAGGGGGGCCGGGGGGAGAGAGAGGGGGGCCGGGTGTGAGAGAGAGGTGGGCCGGGGGAGAGAGAGGGGGGCCGGGGGCAGAGAGAGGGGGGCCGGGGGGAGAGAGAGGGGGGCCGAGGGGGAGAGAGAGGGGGGCCGGGGGGGAGAGAGTGGGGGGCCGGGGGGGGGGGAGAGAGAGGGGGGCCGGGGGGGAGAGAGAGGGGGAGGCCGGGGGGTGAGAGAGAGAGGGAGGCCGGGGGTGAGAGAGAGAGGGAGGCCGGGGGGGCAGAGAGAGAGGGGGCCGGGGGGGAGAGAGAGGGGGGCCCGGGGGGAGAGAGAGGGGGGCCGGGGGGGGGAGAGACAGAGGGAGGCCGGGGGGGGAGAGAGAGAGGGAGGCCGGGGGGGGGAGAGAGAGAGGGAGGCCGGGGGGAGTGAGAGGGGGGCCGGGGGGGGAGAGAGAGAGGGAGGCCGGGGGGAGTGATAGGGGGGCCGGGGGGGGAGAGAGAGGGGGGCCGGGGGGGAGAGAGAGGGGGGCCGGGGGGGAGAGAGAGGGGGGCCGGGGGGGAGATAGAGGGGGGCCGGGGGGAGAGTGAGGGGGACCGGATGGGAGAGAGAGGGGGGCCGGGGGGAGAGAGAGGGGGGCCGGGGGGAGAGAGAGGGGGGACGGGGGGTGAGAGAGGGGGGCCGGGGGGAGAGAGAGGGGGGCCGGGGCGAGAGCGAGGGGGGCCTGGGGCAGAGAGAGGGGTGCCTGGAGGAGAAAGAGGGGGGACGGGGGGAGAGAGAGGGGGGCCGGGGGCAGAGAGAGGGGGGCCGGGGGCAGAGAGAGGGGGGCCGGGGGCAGAGAGAGGGGGGCCGGGGGAAGAGAGAAGGTGGCCGGGGGCAGAGAGAGGGTGGCCGGGGGCAGAGAGAGGGGGGCCGGGGGCAGAGAGTGAGGGGGGGACGGGGGGAGAGAGAGGGGGGCCGGGGGGAGAGAGAGGGGGGCCGGGGGGAGAGAGAGGGGGGCCGGGGGGAGAGAGAGGGGGGCCGGGGGGAGAGAGAGGGGGGTGGCGGGAGAGAGAGGGGGGCCGGGGGGAGAGAGAGGGGGGCCGGGGGGAGAGAGAGGGGGGACGGGGGGAGAGAGAGGGGGGCCGGGGGGAGAGAGAGGGGGGCCGGGGGGAGAGAGAGGGGGTGGCCGGGGGTAGAGAGAGGGGGGCCGGGGGGAGAGAGAGGGGGGCCGGGGGGAGAGAGAGGGGGGACGGGGGGAGAGAGAGGGGGGCCGGGGGGAGAGAGAGGGGGGCCGGGGGGAGAGAGAGGTGGTGGCCGGGGGTAGAGAGAGGTGGTGGCCGGGGGTAGAGAGAGGGGGGCCGGGGGGAGAGAGAGGGGGGCCGGCGGGAGAGAGAGGGGGGCCGGGGTGAGAGAGGGGGGCCGGGTGAGAGAGGGGGGTCGGGGGGAGAGAGAGGGGGGCCGGCGGGAGAGAGAGGGGGGCCTGCGGGAGAGAGAGGGGGGCCGGGGGGAGAGAGAGGGGGGCCGGGGGAAGAGAGAGGAGGGCCGGGGGGAGAGAGAGGGGGGCCGGGGGGAGAGAGAGGGGGGCCGGGGGGAGAGAGAGGGGGGCCGGGGGGAGAGAGAAGGGGGCCGGGGGGAGAGAGAGGGGGCCGGGGGGAGAGAGAGGGGGGCCGGGGGGAGAGAGAGGGGGGCCGGGTGTGAGAGAGAGGTGGGCCGGGGGAGAGAGAGGGGGGCCGGGGGCAGAGAGAGGGGGGCCGGGGGGAGAGAGAGGGGGGCCGGGGGCAGAGAGAGGGGGGCCGGGGGCAGAGAGAGGGGGGCGGTGGGCAGAGAGAGGGGGGCCGGGGGGAGAGAGAGGGGGGCCGGGGGAGAGAGAGGGGGGCCGGGGGGAGAGAGAGGGGGCAGGGGGGAGAGAGAGGGGGGCCGGGGGGAGAGAGAGGTGTGCCGTAGGGAGAGAGAGGGGGGCCGTGGGGAGAGAGAGAGTAGGGCCGGGGTAAGAGAGGGGGGGGCCGTGGGGAGAGAGAGGGGCGCCGTGGGGAGAGAGAGGGGGGCCGTGGGAAGAGAGAGGGGGGCGGTGGGGAGAGAGAGGGGGGCGGTGGGGAGAGAGAGGAGGGCGGTGGGGAGAGAGAGGGGGGTGGTGGTGAGAGAGAGTGGGGCCGTGGGGAGAGAGATGGGGGCCGTGGGGTGAGAGAGAGGGGCCGTGGGGAGAGAGAGGGGGGCCAGGGGGAGAGAGAGGGGGGCCGGGGGGAGAGAGAGGGGGGCCATGGGGAGAGAGAGGGGGGCCGGCGGGAGAGAGAGGGGGGCCGGGGGGAGAGAGAGGGGGGCCGGGGGGAGAGAGAGGGGGACCGGGGGGAGAGAGAGGGGGGCTGGGGGGAGAGAGAGGGGGGCCGGGGGGAGAGAGAGTGGGGCCGGGGGGAGAGAGAGGGGGGCCTGGGGGAGAGAGAGGGGGGCCTGGGGGAGAGAGAGGGGGGCAGGGGGCAGAGAGAGGGGGGCCGGGGGCAGAGAGAGGGGGGCCGGGGGCAGAGAGAGGGGGGCCGGGGGCAGAGAGAGGGAGGCCGGGGACAGAGAGAGGGGGGCCGGGGGCAGAGAGAGGGGGGCCGGGGGCAGAGAGAGGGGGGCCGGGGGCAGAGAGAGGGGGGCCGGTGGGAGAGAGAGGGGGGCCGGGGGGAGAGAGAGGGGGGTCAGGGGGAGAGAGAGGGGGGCCGGGGGCAGAGAGAGGGGGGCCGGGGGAGAGAGAGGGGGCCGGCGGGAGAGAGAGGGGGGCCAGGGGGAGAGAGAGGGGGGCCGGGGGGAGAGAGAGGGAGGCCGGGGGGAGAGAGAGGGGGGCCGGGGGGAGAGAGAGGGGGGCGGGCGGGAGAGAGAGGGGGGCCGGGGGGAGAGAGAGGGGGGCCGGGGGTAGAGAGAGGGGGGCTGGCGGGAGAGAGATGGGGGCCGGGGGGAGAGAGAGGGGGGGCGGGGGGAGAGAGAGTGGTCCGGGGGAAGAGAGAGGGGGCCGGGGGGAGATAGAGGGGGGCCGGGGGAGAGAGAGGGGGGCCGGGGGGTGAGAGAGGGGGGCCGGGGGGAGAGAGAGGGGGGCCGGGGGGGAGCCGAGGGGGGCCTGGGGCAGAGAGAGGGGGGCCTGGGGGAGAGAGAGGGGGGACGGGGGGAAAGAGAGGGGGGCCGCGGGCAGCGAGAGGGGGGCCGGGGGCAGAGAGAGGGGGGCCGGGGGCAGAGAGAGGTGGGCCGGGGGCAGAGAGAGGGGGGCCGGGGGCAGAGAGAGGGTGGCCGGGCGCAGAGAGAGGAGGGCCGGGGGCAGAGAGAGGGGGGACGGGGGGAGAGAGAGGGGGGCCGGGGGGAGAGAGAGGGGGGCCGGGGGGAGAGAGAGGGGGGCCGGGGGGAGAGAGAGGGGGGCCGTGGGGAGAGAGAGGGGGGCCGGGGGCAGAGAGAGGGGGGCCGGGGGGAGAGAGAGGGGGGCCGGTGGGAGAGAGAGGGGGGCCGGGGGGAGAGAGAGGGGGGCCGAGGGGAGAGAGAAGGGGGACGGGGGGAGAGAGAGGGGGGCCGGGGGGAGAGAGAGGGGGGCCGGGGGGAGAGAGAGGGGGTGGCCGGGGGTAGAGAGAGGGGGGCCGGGGGCAGAAAGAGGGTGGCCGGAGGAGAGAGAGGGGGGCCGGCGGGAGAGAGAGGGGGGCCGGGGTGAGAGAGGGGGGTCGGGGGGAGAGAGAGGGGGGCTGGCGGGGGAGAGAGGGGGGCCGGGGGGAGAGAGAGGGGGGCTGGCGGGAGAGAGAGGGGGGCCGGCGGGAGAGAGAGGGGGGCCGGGGGGAGAGAGAGGGGGGCCGGGGGAAGAGAGAGGGTGGCCGGGGGGAGAGAGAGGGGGGCTGGGGGGAGAGAGAGGGGGGCCGGGGGGAGAGAGAAGGGGGCCGGGGGGAGAGATAGGGGCCGGGGGGAGAGAGAGGGGGGCCGGGGGGAGAGAGAGGGGGGCCGGGTGTGAGAGAGAGGTGGGCCGGGGGAGAGAGAGGGGGGCCGGGGGCAGAGAGAGGGGGGCCGGGGGGAGAGAGAGGGGGGCCGGGGGCAGAGAGAGGGGGGACGGGGGCAGAGAGAGGGGGGCGGTGAGCAGAGAGAGGGGGGCCGGGGGGAGAGAGAGGGGGGCCGGGGGGAGAGAGAGGGGGGCCGGTGGGAGAGAGAGGGGGGCCGGGGGGAGAGAGAGGTGTGCCGTAGGGAGAGAGAGGGGGGCCGTGGGGAGAGAGAGAGTAGGGCCGGGGTAAGAGAGGGGGGGGCCGTGGGGAGAGAGAGGGGCGCCGTGGGGAGAGAGAGGGGGGACGTGGGAAGAGAGAGGGGGGCGGTGGGGAGAGAGAGGGGGGCGGTGGGGAGAGAGAGGAGGGCGGTGGGGAGAGAGAGGGGGGTGGTGGTGAGAGAGAGTGGGGCCGTGGGGAGAGAGATGGGGGCCGTGGGGTGAGAGAGGGGGGCCGTGGGGAGAGAGAGGGGGGCCAGGGGGAGAGAGAGGGGGGCCGGGGGGAGAGAGAGGGGGGCCAGGGGGAGAGAGAGGGGGGCCGGCGGGAGAGAGAGGGGGGCCGGGGGGAGAGAGAGGGGGGCCGGGGGGAGAGAGAGGGGGACCGGGGGGAGAGAGAGGGGGGCTGGGGGGAGAGAGAGGGGGGCCGGGGGGAGAGAGAGTGGGGCCGGGGGGAGAGAGAGGGGGGCCTGGGGGAGAGAGAGGGGGGCCTGGGGGAGAGAGAGGGGGGCAGGGGGCAGAGAGAGGGGGGCCGGGGGCAGAGAGAGGGGGGCCAGGGGCAGAGAGAGGGGGGCCGGGGGCAGAGAGAGGGAGGCCGGGGACAGAGAGAGGGGGGCCGGGGGCAGAGAGAGGGGGGCCGGGGGCAGATAGAGGGGGGCAGGGGGCAGAGAGAGGGGGGCCGGGGGGAGAGAGAGGGGGGCCGGGGGGAGAGAGAGGGGGGTCAGGGGGAGAGAGAGGGGGGCCGGGGGCAGAGAGAGGGGGGCCGGGGGAGAGAGAGGGGGCCGGCGGGAGAGAGAGGGGGGCCAGGGGGAGAGAGAGGGGGGCCGGGGGGAGAGAGAGGGAGGCCGGGGGGAGAGAGAGGGGGGCCGTGGGGAGAGAGAGGGGGGCGGGCGGGAGAGAGAGGGGGGCCGGGGGGAGAGAGAGGGGGGCCGGGGGGAGAGAGAGGGGGGCCGGGGGGAGAGAGAGTGGTCCGGGGGAAGAGAGAGGGGGCCGGGGGGAGATAGAGGGGGGCCGGGGGAGAGAGAGGGGGGCCGGGGGGTGAGAGAGGGGGGCCGGGGGGAGAGAGAGGGGGGCCGGGGGGGAGGCGAGGGGGGCCTGGGGCAGAGAGAGGGGGGCCTGGGGGAGAGAGAGGGGGGACGGGGGAAAGAGAGGGGGGCCGCGGGCAGAGAGAGGGGGGCCGGGGGCAGAGAGAGGGGGGCCGGGGGCAGAGAGAGGTGGGCCGGGGGCAGAGAGAGGGGGGCCGGGGGCAGAGAGAGGGTGGCCGGGGGCAGAGAGAGGGGGGCCGGCGGCAGAGAGAGGGGGGATGGGGGGAGAGAGAGGGGGGCCGGGGGGAGAGAGAGGGGGGCCGGGGGGAGAGAGAGGGGGGCCGGGGGGAGAGAGAGGGGGGCCGTGGGGAGAGAGAGGGGGGCCGGGGGCAGAGAGAGGGGGGCCGGGGGGAGAGAGAGGGGGGCCGGTGGGAGAGAGAGGGGGGCCGGGGGGAGAGAGAGGGGGGCCGGGGGGAGAGAGAGGGGGGCCGAGGGGAGAGAGAAGGGGGACGGGGGGAGAGAGAGGGGGGCCGGGGGGAGAGAGAGGGGGGCCGGGGGGAGAGAGAGGGGGTGGCCGGGGGTAGAGAGAGGGGGCCGGGGGGAGAAAGAGGGGGGCCGGAGGAGAGAGAGGGGGGCCGGCGGGAGAGAGAGGGGGGCCGGGGTGAGAGAGGGGGGCCGGGGGGAGAGAGAGGGGGGCTGGCGGGAGAGAGGGGGGGCCGGGGGGAGAGAGAGGGGGCTGGCGGGAGAGAGAGGGGGCCGGCGGGAGAGAGAGGGGGGCCGGGGGAGAGAGAGGGGCCGGGGGAAGAGAGAGGGTGGCCGGGGGAGAGAGAGGGGGGCTGGGGGGAGAGAGAGGGGGGCCGGGGGGAGAGAGAGGGGCCGGGGGGTGAGAGAGGGGGCCGTGGGGAGAGAGAGGGGGGCCAGGGGAGAGAGAGGGGGCCGGGGGAGAGAGAGGGGGGCCAGGGGGAGAGAGAGGGGGCCGGCGGGAGAGAGAGGGGGGCCGGGGGGAGAGAGAGGGGGGCCGGGGGGGAGAGAGAGGGGGACCGGGGGGAGAGAGAGGGGGGCTGGGGGGAGAGAGAGGGGGGCCGGGGGGAGAGAGAGTGGGGCCGGGGGGAGAGAGAGGGGGGCCTGGGGGAGAGAGAGGGGGGCCTGGGGGAGAGAGAGGGGGCAGGGGGCAGAGAGAGGGGGCCGGGGGCAGAGAGAGGGGGGCCAGGGGCAGAGGAGGGGGGCCGGGGGCAGAGAGAGGGAGGACGGGGACAGAGAGAGGGGGCCGGGGGCAGAGAGAGGGGGGCCGGGGGCAGAGAGAGGGGGGCCGGGGCAGAGAGAGGGGGGCCGGGGGGAGAGAGAGGGAGGCCGGGGGAGAGAGAGGGGGGTCAGGGGAGAGAGAGGGGGCGGGGGCAGAGAGAGGGGGGCCGGGGGAGAGAGAGGGGGCCGGCGGGAGAGAGAGGGGGGCCAAGGGAGAGAGAGGGGGCCGGGGGGAGAGAGAGGGAGGCCGGGGGGAGAGAGAGGGGGCCGGGGGGAGAGAGAGGGGGGGCGGCGGGAGAGAGAGGGGGCCGGGGGGAGAGAGAGGGGGGCCGGGGGTAGAGAGAGGGGGGCTGGCGGGAGAGAGATGGGGGCCGGGGGAGAGAGAGAGGGGGGCCGGGGGAGAGAGAGTGGACCGGGGGAAGAGAGAGGGGCCGGGGGGAGATAGAGGGGGGCCGGGGAGAGGAGGGGGCCGGGGGGTGAGAGAGGGGGGCCGGGGGAGAGAGAGGGGGGCCGGGGGGGAGGCGAGGGGGCCTGGGGCAGAGGAGAGGGGGGCCTGGGGAGAGAGAGGGGGGACGGGGGAAAGAGAGGGGGGCCGCGGGCAGAGAGAGGGGGGCGGGGGCAGAGAGAGGGGGGCCGGGGGCAGAGAGAGGGGGGTCGGGGGGAGAGAGAGGGGGGCCGGGGGGGAGAGAGAGGGGGGTCAGGGGGAGAGAGAGGGGGGCCGGGGCAGAGAGAGGGGGGCCGGGGGAGAGAGAGGGGGCCGGCGGGAGAGAGAGGGGGGCCAGGGGGAGAGAGAGGGGGGCCGGGGGAGAGAGAGGGAGGCCGGGGGGAGAGAGAGGGGGGCCGGGGGGAGAGAGAGGGGGGCGGGCGGGAGAGAGAGGGGGCCGGGGGGAGAGAGAGGGGGGCCGGGGGTAGAGAGAGGGGGCTGGCGGGAGAGAGATGGGGGCCGGGGGAGAGAGAGGGGGGCCGGCGGGAGAGAGAGTGGTCCGGGGGAAGAGAGAGGGGGGCCGGGGGGAGATAGAGGGGGGCCGGGGGAGAGAGAGGGGGGCCGGGGGGTGAGAGAGGGGGGCCGGGGGGGAGAGAGAGGGGGGCCGGGGGGGGAGGCGAGGGGGCCTGGGGCAGAGAGAGGGGGGCCTGGGGGAGAGAGAGGGGGGACGGGGGGAAAGAGAGGGGGGCCGCGGGCAGAGAGAGGGGGGCCGGGGGCAGAGAGAGGGGGGCCGGGGGCAGAGAGAGGTGGGCCGGGGGCAGAGAGAGGGGGGCGGGGGCAGAGAGAGGTTGCCGGGCAGAGAGAGGGGGGCCGGCGGCAGAGAGAGGGGGGACGGGGGGAGAGAGAGGGGGGCCGGGGGGAGAGAGAGGGGGGCCGGGGGGAGAGAGAGGGGGCCGGGGGGAGAGAGAGGGGCGCCGTGGGGAGAGAGAGGGGGGACGGGGGCAGAGAGAGGGGGGCCGGGGGGAGAGAGAGGGGGGCCGGGTGGGAGAGAGAGTGGGGCCGGGGGGAGGAGAGGGGCCGAGGGGAGAGAGAAGGGGGACGGGGGGAGAGAGAGGGGGGCCGGGGGGAGAGAGAGGGGGGCCGGGGGGAGAGAGAGGGGGTGGCCGGGGGTAGAGAGAGGGGGCCGGGGGGAGAAAGAGGGGGGCCGGAGGAGAGAGAGGGGGGCCGGCGGGAGAGAGAGGGGGGCCGGGGTGAGAGAGGGGGGTCGGGGGGAGAGAGAGGGGGGCTGGCGGGAGAGAGAGGGGGCCGGGGGGAGAGAGAGGGGGGTGGCGGGAGAGAGAGGGGGGACGGCGGGAGAGAGAGGGGGCCGGGGAGAGAGAGGGGGGCCGGGGAAGAGAGAGGGTGGCCGGGGGGAGAGAGAGGGGGGCTGGGGGGAGAGAGAGGGGGGCCGGGGGGAGAGAGAGGGGGGCCGGGGGGTGAGAGAGGGGGGCCGTGGGGAGAGAGAGGGGGGCCAGGGGGAGAGGAGAGGGGGGCCGGGGGGGAGAGAGAGGGGGGCCAGGGGGGGAGAGAGGGGGGCCGGCGGGAGAGAGAGGGGGGCCGGGGGGAGAGAGAGGGGGGCCGGGGGAGAGAGAGGGGGACCGGGGGGAGAGAGAGGGGGGCTGGGGGGAGAGAGAGGGGGGCCGGGGGAGAGAGAGTGGGGCCGGGGGGAGAGAGAGGGGGCCTGGGGGAGAGAGAGGGGGGCTGGGGAGAGAGAGGGGGCAGGGGGCAGAGAGAGGGGGGCCGGGGGCAGAGAGAGGGGGGCCAGGGGCAGAGAGAGGGGGCCGGGGGCAGAGAGAGGGAGGGACGGGGACAGAGAGAGGGGGGCGGGGGCAGAGAGAGGGGGCCGGGGGCAGAGAGAGGGGGGCCGGGGGCAGAGAGAGGGGGGCCGGGGGGAGAGAGAGGGGGGCCGGGGGGAGAGAGAGGGGGGTCAGGGGGAGAGAGAGGGGGGGCGGGGGCAGAGAGAGGGGGGGCCGGGGGAGAGAGAGGGGGCCGGCGGGAGAGAGAGGGGGGCCAAGGGGAGAGAGAGGGGGGCCGGGGGGAGAGAGAGGGAGGCCGGGGGGAGAGAGAGGGGGGCCGGGGGGAGAGAGAGGGGGGCGGGCGGGAGAGAGAGGGGGGCCGGGGGAGAGAGAGGGGGGCCGGGGGTAGAGAGAGGGGGGCTGGCGGGAGAGAGATGGGGGCCGGGGGGAGAGAGAGAGATGGGGGCCGGGGGGAGAGAGAGGGGGGCCGGGGGGAGAGAGAGTGGACCGGGGGAAGAGAGAGGGGCCCGGGGGGAGATAGAGGGGGGCCGGGGGAGAGAGAGGGGGCCGGGGGGTGAGAGAGGGGGGCCGGGGGGAGAGAAAGGGGGGCCGGGGGGGAGGCGAGGGGGGCCTGGGGCAGAGAGAGGGGGGCCTGGGGGAGAGAGAGGGGGGACGGGGGGAAAGAGAGGGGGGCCGCGGGCAGAGAGAGGGGGGCCGGGGGCAGAGAGAGGGGGGCCGGGGGCAGAGAGAGGTGGGCCGGGGGCAGAGAGAGGGGGGCCGGGGGCAGAGAGAGGGTGGCCGGGGGCAGAGAGAGGGGGGCCGGGGGCAGAGAGAGGGGGGACGGGGGGAGAGAGAGGGGGGCCGGGGGGAGAGAGAGGGGGGCCGGGGGGAGAGAGAGGGGGGCCGGGGGGAGAGAGAGGGGGGCCGTGGGGAGAGAGAGGGGGGCCGGGGGCAGAGAGAGGGGGGCCGGGGGGAGAGAGAGGGGGGCCGGTGGGAGAGAGAGGGGGGCCGGGGGGAGAGAGAGGGGGGCCGAGGGGAGAGAGAAGGGGGACGGGGGGAGAGAGAGGGGGGCCGGGGGGAGAGAGAGGGGGGCCGGGGGGAGAGAGAGGGGGTGGCCGGGGGTAGAGAGAGGGGGGCCGGGGGGAGAAAGAGGGGGGCCGGAGGAGAGAGAGGGGGGCCGGTGGGAGAGAGAGGGGGGCCGGGGTGAGAGAGGGGGGTCGGGGGGAGAGAGAGGGGGGCTGGCGGGAGAGAGAGGGGGGCCGGGGGGAGAGAGAGGGGGGCTGGCGGGAGAGAGAGGGGGGCCGGCGGGAGAGAGAGGGGGGCCGGGGGGAGAGAGAGGGGGGCCGGGGGAAGAGAGAGGGTGGATGGGGGGAGAGAGAGGGGGGCTGGGGAGAGAGAGAGGGGGGCCGGGGGGAGAGAGAGGGGGGCCGGGGGGAGAGAGATGGGGGCCGGGGGCAGAGAGCGGGGGGCCGGGGGGAGAGAGAGGGGGGCCGGGGGGAGAGAGAGGGGGGCCGGGGGGAGAGAGAGGGGGGCCTCGGGGAGAGAGAGGGGGGCCGGGGGGAGAGAGAGGGCGGCCGGGGGGAGAGAGAGGTGGGCCGGGGGAGAGAGAGGGGGGCCGGGGGCAGAGAGAGGGGGGCCGGGGGGAGAGAGAGGGGGGCCGGGGGCAGAGAGAGGGGGGCGGGGGGCAGAGAGAGGGGGGCGGGGGGCAGAGAGAGGGGGGTCGGGGGGAGAGAGAGGGGGGCTGGGGGGAGAGAGAGGGGGGCCGGGGTGAGAGAGGGGGGCCGGGGTGAGAGAGGGGGGTCGGGGGGAGAGAGAGGGGGGCCGGCGGGAGAGAGAGGGGGGCCTGCGGGAGAGAGAGGGGGGCCGGGGGGAGAGAGAGGGGGGCCGGGGGAAGAGAGAGGGGGGCCGGGGGGAGAGAGAGGGGGGCCGGGGGGAGAGAGAGGGGGGCCGGGGGGAGAGAGAGGGGGGCCGGGGGGAGAGAGAAGGGTGCCGGGGGGAGAGAGAGGGGGGCCGGGGGGAGAGAGAGGGGGGCCGGGGGGAGAGAGAGGGGGGCCGGATGTGAGAGAGAGGTGGGCCGGGGGAGAGAGAGGGGGGCCGGGGGCAGAGAGAGGGGGGCCGGGGGGAGAAAGAGGGGGGCCGGGGGCAGAGAGAGGGGGGCCGGGGGCAGAGAGAGGGGGGCGGGGGGCAGAGAGAGGGGGGCCGGGGGGAGAGAGAGGGGGGCCGGGGGGAGAGAGAGGGGGGCCGGGGGGAGAGAGAGGGGGGCCGGGGGGAGAGAGAGGGGTGCCGTAGGGAGAGAGAGGGGGGCCGTGGGGAGAGAGAGAGTAGGGCCGGGGTAAGAGAGGGGGGGGCCGTGGGGAGAGAGAGGGGCGCCGTGGGGAGAGAGAGGGGGGCCGTGGGAAGAGAGAGGGGGGCGGTGGGGAGAGAGAGAGGGGCGGTGGGGAGAGAGAGGAGGGCGGTGGGGAGAGTGAGCGGGGTGGTGGTGAGAGAGAGTGGGGCCGTGGGGAGAGAGATGGGGGCCGTGGGGTGAGAGAGGGGGGCCGTGGGGAGAGAGAGGGGGGCCAGGGGAAGAGAGAGGGGTGCCGGGGGGAGAGAGAGGGGGGCCAGGGGGAGAGAGAGGGGGGCCGGCGGGAGAGAGAGGGGGGCCGGGGGGAGAGAGAGGGGGGCCGGGGGGAGAGAGAGGGGTACCGGGGGGAGAGAGAGGGGGGCTGAGGGGAGAGAGAGGGGGGCCGGGGGGAGAGAGAGTGGGGCCGGGGGGAGAGAGAGGGGGGCCTGGGGGAGAGAGAGGGGGGCCTGGGGGAGAGAGAGGGGGGCAGGGGGCAGAGAGAGGGGGGCCGGGGGCAGAGAGAGGGGGGCCGGGGGCAGAGAGAGGGGGGCCGGGGGCAGAGAGAGGGGGGCCGGGGGCAGAGAGAGGGAGGCCGGGGACAGAGAGAGGGGGGCCGGGGGCAGAGAGAGGGGGGCCGGGGGCAGAGAGAGGGGGGCCGGGGGCAGAGAGAGGGGGGCCGGGGGGAGAGAGAGGGGGGCCGGGGGGAGAGAGAGGGGGGTCAGGGGGAGAGAGAGGGGGGCCGGGGGCAGAGAGAGGGGGGCCGGGGGAGAGAGAGGGGGCCGGCGGGAGAGAGAGGGGGGCCAGGGGGAGAGAGAGGGGGGCCGGGGGGAGAGAGAGGGAGGCCGGGGGGAGAGAGAGGGGGGCCGGGGGGAGAGAGAGGGGGGCGGGCGGGAGAGAGAGGGGGGCCGGGGGGAGAGAGAGGGGGGCCGGGGGTAGAGAGAGGGGGGCTGGCGGGAGAGAGATGGGGGCCGGGGGGAGAGAGAGGGGGGCCGGGGGGAGAGAGAGTGGTCCGGGGGAAGAGAGAGGGGGCCGGGGGGAGATAGAGGGGGGCCGGGGGAGAGAGAGGGGGGCCGGGGGGTGAGAGAGGGGGGCCGGGGGGAGAGAGAGGGGGGCCGGGGGGGAGGCGAGGGGGGCCTGGGGCAGAGAGAGGGGGGCCTGGGGGAGAGAGAGGCGGGACGGGGGGAATGAGAGGGGGGCCGCGGGCAGAGAGAGGGGGGCCGGGGGCAGAGAGAGGGGGGCCGGGGGCAGAGAGAGGTGGGCCGGGGGCAGAGAGAGGGGGGCCGGGGGCAGAGAGAGGGTGGCCGGGGGCAGAGAGAGGGGGGCTGGGGGCAGAGAGAGGGGGGACGGGGGGAGAGAGAGGGGGGCCGGGGGGAGAGAGAGGGGGGCTGGGGGGAGAGAGAGGGGGGCCGTGGGGAGAGAGAGGGGGGCCGGGGGCAGAGAGAGGGGGGCCGGTGGGAGAGAGAGGGGGGCCGGGGGGAGAGAGAGGGGGGCCGAGGGGAGAGAGAAGGGGGACGGGGGGAGAGAGAGGGGGGCCGGGGGGAGAGAGAGGGGGGCCGGGGGGAGAGAGAGGGTGTGGCCGGGGGTAGAGAGAGGGGGGCCGGGGGGAGAAAGAGGGGGGCCGGAGGAGAGAGAGGGGGGCCGGCGGGAGAGAGAGGGGGGCCGGGGTGAGAGAGAGGGGACGGGGGGAGAGAGAGGGGGGCTGGCGGGAGAGAGAGGGGGGCCGGGGGGAGAGAGAGGGGGGCTGGCGGGAGAGAGAGGGGGGCCGGCGCGAGAGAGAGGGGGGCCGGGGGGAGAGAGAGGGGGGCCGGGGGAGAGAGAGGGGGGCCGGGGGGTGAGAGAGGGGGGCCGGGGGGAGAGAGAGGGGGGCCGGGGGGGAGGCGAGGGGGGCCTGGGGCAGAGAGAGGGGGGCCTGGGGGAGAGAGAGGGGGGACGGGGGGAATGAGAGGGGGGCCGCGGGCAGAGAGAGGGGGGCCGGGGGCAGAGAGAGGGGGTCCGGGGGCAGAGAGAGGTGGGCCGGGGGCAGAGAGAGGGGGGCCGGGGGCAGAGAGAGGGTGGCCGGGGGCAGAGAGAGGGGGGCCGGGGGCAGAGAGAGGGGGGACGGGGGGAGAGAGAGGGGGGCCGGGGGGAGAGAGAGGGGGGCCGGGGGGAGAGAGAGGGGGGCCGGGGGGAGAGAGAGGGGGGCCGTGGGGAGAGAGAGGGGGGCCGGGGGCAGAGAGAGGGGGGCCGGGGGGAGAGAGAGGGGGGCCGGTGGGAGAGAGAGGGGGGCCGGGGGGAGAGAGAGGGGGGCCGAGGGGAGAGAGAAGGGGGACGGGGGGAGAGAGAGGGGGGCCGGGGGGAGAGAGAGGGGGGCCGGGGGGAGAGAGAGGGGGTGGCCGGGGGTAGAGAGAGGGGGGCCGGGGGGAGAAAGAGGGGGGCCGGAGGAGAGAGAGGGGGGCCGGCGGGAGAGAGAGCGGGGCCGGGGTGAGAGAGGGGGGTCGGGGGGAGAGAGAGGGGGGCTGGCGGGAGAGAGAGGGGGGCCGGGGGGAGAGAGAGGGGGGCTGGCGGGAGAGAGAGGGGGGCCGGCGGGAGAGAGAGGGGGGCCGGGGGGAGAGAGAGGGGGGCCGGGGGAAGAGAGAGGGTGGCCGGGGGGAGAGAGAGGGGGGCTGGGGGGAGAGAGAGGGGGGCCGGTGGGAGAGAGAGGGGGGCCGGGGGGAGAGAGAGGGGGGCCGGGGGCAGAGAGCGGGGGGCCGGGGGGAGAGAGAGGGGAGCCAGGGGGAGAGAGAGGGGGGCCGGGGGGAGAGAGAGGGGGGCCTCGGCGAGAGAGAGGGGGGCCGGGGGGAGAGAGAGGGGGGCCGAGGGGAGAGAGAAGGGGGACGGGGGGAGAGAGAGGGGGGCCGGGGGGAGAGAGAGGGGGGCCGGGGGGAGAGAGAGGGGGTGGCCGGGGGTAGAGAGAGGGGGGCCGGGGGGAGAAAGAGGGGGGCCGGAGGAGAGAGAGGGGGGCCGGTGGGAGAGAGAGGGGGGCCGGGGTGAGAGAGGGGGGTCGGGGGGAGAGAGAGGGGGGCTGGCGGGAGAGAGAGGGGGGCCGGGGGGAGAGAGAGGGGGGCTGGCGGGAGAGAGAGGGGGGCCGGCGGGAGAGAGAGGGGGGCCGGGGGGAGAGAGAGGGGGGCCGGGGGAAGAGAGAGGGTGGCCGGGGGGAGAGAGAGGGGGGCTGGGGGGAGAGAGAGGGGGGCCGGGGGGAGAGAGAGGGGGGCCGGGGGGAGAGAGAGGGGGGCCGGGGGCAGAGAGCGGGGGGCCGGGGGGAGAGAGAGGGGGGCCGGGGGGAGAGAGAGGGGGGCCGGGGGGAGAGAGAGGGGGGCCTCGGGGAGAGAGAGGGGGGCCGGGGGGAGAGAGAGGGCGGCCGGGGGGAGAGAGAGGTGGGCCGGGGGAGAGAGAGGGGGGCCGGGGGCAGAGAGAGGGGGGCCGGGGGGAGAGAGAGGGGGGCCGGGGGCAGAGAGAGTGGGGCGGGGGGCAGAGAGAGGGGGGCGGGGGGCAGAGAGAGGGGGGCCGGGGGGAGAGAGAGGGGGGCTGGGGGGAGAGAGAGGGGGGCCTGGGTGAGCGAGGGGGGCCGGGGTGAGAGAGGGGGGTCGGGGGGAGAGAGAGAGGGGCCGGCGGGAGAGAGAGGGGGGGCCTGCGGGAGAGAGAGGGGGGCCGGGGGGAGAGAGAGGGGGGCCGGGGGAAGAGAGAGGGGGGCCGGGGGGAGAGAGAGGGGGGCCGGGGGGAGAGAGAGGGGGGCCGGGGGGGAGAGAGAGGGGGGCCGGGGGTCGGAGAAGGGGGCCGGGGGGAGAGAGAGGGGGGCCGGGGGGAGAGAGAGGGGGGCCGGGGGGAGAGAGAGGGGGGCCGGGTGTGAGAGAGAGGTGGGCCGGGGGAGAGAGAGGGGGGCCGGGGGCAGAGAGAGGGGGCCGGGGGGAGAGAGAGGGGGGCCGGGGGCAGAGAGAGGGGGGCCGGGGGCAGAGAGAGGGGGGCGGGGGGCAGAGAGAGGGGGGCCGGGGGGAGAGAGAGGGGGGCCGGGGGGAGAGAGAGGGGGGCCGGGGGGAGAGAGAGGGGGGCCGGGGGGAGAGAGAGGGGTGCCGTAGGGAGAGAGAGGGGGGCCGTGGGGAGAGAGAGAGTAGGGCCGGGGTAAGAGAGGGGGGGGCCGTGGGGAGAGAGAGGGGCGCCGTGGGGAGAGAGAGGGGGGCCGTGGGAAGAGAGAGGGGGGCGGTGGGGAGAGAGAGAGGGGCGGTGGGGAGAGAGAGGAGGGCGGTGGGGAGAGTGAGCGGGGTGGTGGTGAGAGAGAGTGGGGCCGTGGGGAGAGAGATGGGGGCCGTGGGGTGAGAGAGGGGGGCCGTGGGGAGAGAGAGGGGGGCCAGGGGAAGAGAGAGGGGGGCCGGGGGGAGAGAGAGGGGGGCCAGGGGGAGAGAGAGGGGGGCCGGCGGGAGAGAGAGGGGGGCCGGGGGGAGAGAGAGGGGGGCCGGGGGGAGAGAGAGGGGTACCGGGGGGAGAGAGAGGGGGGCTGGGGGGAGAGAGAGGGGGGCCGGGGGGAGAGAGAGTGGGGCCGGGGGAGAGAGAGGGGGGCCTGGGGGAGAGAGAGGGGGGCCTGTGGGAGAGAGAGGGGGGCAGGGGGCAGAGAGAGGGGGGCCGGGGGCAGAGAGAGGGGGGCCGGGGGCAGAGAGAGGGGGGCCGGGGGCAGAGAGAGGGAGCCCGGGGACAGAGAGAGGGGGGCCGGGGGCAGAGAGAGGGGGGCCGGGGGCAGAGAGAGGGGGGCCGGGGGCAGAGAGAGGGGGGCCGGGGGTAGAGAGAGGGGGGCCGGGGGGAGAGAGAGGGGGGTCAGGGGGAGAGAGAGGGGGGCCGGGGGCAGAGAGAGGGGGGCCGGGGGAGAGAGAGGGGGCCGGCGGGAGAGAGAGGGGGGCCAGGGGGAGAGAGAGGGGGGCCGGGGGGAGAGAGAGGGAGGCCGGGGGGAGAGAGAGGGGGGCCGCGGGGAGAGAGAGGGGGGCGGGCGGGAGAGAGAGGGGGGCGGAGAGAGAGGGGGGGGAGAGAGAGGGGGGCCGGGGGTAGAGAGAGGGGGGCTGGCGGGAGAGAGATGGGGGCCGGGGGGAGAGAGAGGGGGGCCGGGGGGGAGAGAGAGTGGTCCGGGGGAAGAGAGAGGGGGCCGGGGGGAGATAGAGGGGGGCCGGGGGAGAGAGAGGGGGGCCGGGGGGTGAGAGAGGGGGGCCGGGGGGAGAGAGAGGGGGGCCGGGGGGGAGGCGAGGGGGGCCTGGGGCAGAGAGAGGGGGGCCTGGGGGAGAGAGAGGGGGGACGGGGGGAATGAGAGGGGGGCCGCGGGCAGAGAGAGGGGGGCCGGGGGCAGAGAGAGGGGGTCCGGGGGCAGAGAGAGGTGGGCCGGGGGCAGAGAGAGGGGGGCCGGGGGCAGAGAGAGGGTGGCCGGGGGCAGAGAGAGGGGGGCCGGGGGCAGAGAGAGGGGGGACGGGGGGAGAGAGAGGGGGGCCGGGGGGAGAGAGAGGGGGGCCGGGGGGAGAGAGAGGGGGCCGGGGGGAGAGAGAGGGGGGCCGTGGGGAGAGAGAGGGGGGCCGGGGGCAGAGAGAGGGGGGCCGGGGGGAGAGGAGGGGGGCCGGTGGGAGAGAGAGGGGGGCCGGGGGGAGAGAGAGGGGGCCGAGGGAGAGAGAAGGGGGACGGGGGGAGAGAGAGGGGGGCCGGGGGGAGAGAGAGGGGGGCCGGGGGGAGAGAGAGGGGGTGGCCGGGGGTAGAGAGAGGGGGGCCGGGGGGAGAAAGAGGGGGGCCGGAGGAGAGAGAGGGGGGCCGGCGGGAGAGAGAGGGGGGCCGGGGTGAGAGAGGGGGGTCGGGGGGAGAGAGAGGGGGGCTGGCGGGAGAGAGAGGGGGGCCGGGGGGAGAGAGAGGGGGGCTGGCGGGAGAGAGAGGGGGGCCGGCGGGAGAGAGAGGGGGGCCGGGGGGAGAGAGAGGGGGGCCGGGGGAAGAGAGAGGGTGTCCGGGGGGAGAGAGAGGGGGGCTGGGGGGAGAGAGAGGGGGGCCGGGGGGAGAGAGAGGGGGGCCGGGGGGAGAGAGAGGGGGGCCGGGGGCAGAGAGCGGGGGGCCGGGGGGAGAGAGAGGGGAGCCGGGGGGAGAGAGAGGGGGCCGGGGGAGAGAGAGGGGGGCCTCGGCGAGAGAGAGGGGGGCCGGGGGGAGAGAGAGGGCGGCCGGGGGGAGAGAGAGGTGGGCCGGGGGAGAGAGAGGGGGGCCGGGGGCAGAGAGAGGGGGGCCGGGGGGAGAGAGAGGGGGGCCGGGGGCAGAGAGAGGGGGGCCGGGGCAGACAGAGGGGGGCGGGGGGCAGAGAGAGGGGGGCCGGGGGGAGAGAGAGGGGGGCTGGGGGGAGAGAGAGGGGGCCGGGGGGAGAGAGAGGGGGGCCGGGGGGAGGGAGAGGGTTGCCGTAGGGAGAGAGAGGGGGGCCGTGGGGAGAGAGAGGAGGGCCGGGGGAAGAGAGAGGGGGCCGTGGGGAGAGAGAGGGGGGCCGTGGGGAGAGAGAGGGGGGCCCGTGGGGAGAGAGAGGGGGGCGGTGGGGAGAGAGAGGGGGGCGGTGGGGAGAGAGAGGGGGGCGGTGGGGAGATAGAGGGGGGTGGTGTTGAGAGAGAGGGGGGCAAGGGGGAGAAAGAGGGGGGCCGGGGGGAGAGAGAGGGCGGCCGGGGGGAGAGAGAGGTGGGCCGGGGGAGAGAGAGGGGGGCCCGGGGCAGAGAGAGGGGGGCCGGGGGGAGAGAGAGGGGGGCCTCGGGGAGAGAGAGGGGGGCCGGGGGGAGAGAGAGGGCGGCCGGGGGGAGAGAGAGGTGGGCCGGGGGAGAGAGAGGGGGGCCGGGGGCAGAGAGAGGGGGGCCGGGGGGAGAGAGAGGGGGGCCGGGGGCAGAGAGAGGGGGGCCGGGGGCAGACAGAGGGGGGCGGGGGGCAGAGAGAGGGGGGCCGGGGGGAGAGAGAGGGGGGCTGGGGGGAGAGAGAGGGGGGCCGGGGGGAGAGAGAGGGGGGCCGGGGGGAGGGAGAGGGTTGCCGTAGGGAGAGAGAGGGGGGCCGTGGGGAGAGAGAGGAGGGCCGGGGGAAGAGAGAGGGGGCCGTGGGGAGAGAGAGGGGGGCCGTGGGGAGAGAGAGGGGGGCCGTGGGGAGAGAGAGGGGGGCGGTGGGGAGAGAGAGGGGGGCGGTGGGGAGAGAGAGGGTGGCGGTGGGGAGATAGAGGGGGGTGGTGGTGAGAGAGAGTGGGGCCGTGGGGAGAGAGATGGGGGCCGTGGGGAGAGAGAGGGGGGCCGTGGGGAGAGAGAGGGGGCAAGGGGGAGAAAGAGGGGGGCCTGGGGGAGAGAGAGGGGGGACGGGGGGAATGAGAGGGGGGCCGCGGGCAGAGAGAGGGGGGCCGGGGGCAGAGAGAGGGGGGCCGGGGGCAGAGAGAGGTGGGCCGGGGGCAGAGAGAGGGGGGCCGGGGGCAGAGAGAGGGTGGCCGGGGGCAGAGAGAGGGGGGCCGGGGGCAGAGAGAGGGGGGACGGGGGGAGAGAGAGGGGGGCCGGAGGGAGAGAGAGGGGGGCCGGGGGGAGAGAGAGGGGGGCCGGGGGGAGAGAGAGGGGGGCCGTGGGGAGAGAGAGAGGGGCCGGGGGCAGAGAGAGGGGGGCCGGGGGGAGAGAGAGGGGGGCCGGTGGGAGAGAGAGGGGGGCCGGGGGGAGAGAGAGGGGGGCCGAGGGGAGAGAGAAGGGGGACGGGGGGAGAGAGAGGGGGGCCGGGGGGAGAGAGAGGGGGGCCGGGGGGAGAGAGAGGGGGTGGCCGGGGGTAGAGAGAGGGGGGCCGGGGGGAGAAAGAGGGGGGCCGGAGGAGAGAGAGGGGGGCCGGCGGGAGAGAGAGGGGGGCCGGGGTGAGAGAGGGGGGACGGGGGGAGAGAGAGGGGGGCTGGCGGGAGAGAGAGGGGGGCCGGGGGAGAGAGAGGGGGGCTGGCGGGAGAGAGAGGGGGGCCGGCGGGAGAGAGAGGGGGGCCGGGGGGAGAGAGAGGGGGGCCGGGGGAGAGAGAGGGGGGCCGGGGGGTGAGAGAGGGGGGCTGGGGGGAGAGAGAGGGGGGCCGGGGGGGAGGCGAGGGGGGCCTGGGGCAGAGAGAGGGGGGCCTGGGGGAGAGAGAGGGGGGACGGGGGGAATGAGAGGGGGGCCGCGGGCAGAGAGAGGGGGGCCGGGGGCAGAGAGAGGGGTTCCGGGGGCAGAGAGAGGTGGGCCGGGGGCAGAGAGAGGGGGGCCGGGGGCAGAGAGAGGGTGGCCGGGTGCAGAGAGATGGGGGCCGGGGGCAGAGAGAGGGGGGACGGGGGGAGAGAGAGGGGGGCCGGGGGGAGAGAGAGGGGGGCCGGGGGGAGAGAGAGGGGGGCCGGGGGGAGAGAGAGGGGGGCCGTGGGGAGAGAGAGGGGGGCCGGGGGCAGAGAGAGGGGGGCCGGGGGGAGAGAGAGGGGGGCCGGTGGGAGAGAGAGGGGGGCCGGGGGGAGAGAGAGGGGGGCCGAGGGGAGAGAGAAGGGGGACGGGGGGAGAGAGAGGGGGGCCGGGGGGAGAGAGAGGGGGGCCGGGGGGAGAGAGAGGGGGTGGCCGGGGGTAGAGAGAGGGGGGCCGGGGGGAGAAAGAGGGGGGCCGGAGGAGAGAGAGGGGGGCCGGCGGGAGAGAGAGGGGGGCCGGGGTGAGAGAGGGGGGTCGGGGGGAGAGAGAGGGGGGCTGGCGGGAGAGAGAGGGGGGCCGGGGGGAGAGAGAGGGGGGCTGGCGGGAGAGAGAGGGGGGCCGGCGGGAGAGAGAGGGGGGCCGGGGGGAGAGAGAGGGGGGCCGGGGGAAGAGAGAGGGTGGCCGGGGGGAGAGAGAGGGGGGCTGGGGGGAGAGAGAGGGGGGCCGGGGGGAGAGAGAGGGGGGCCGGGGGGAGAGAGAGGGGGGCCGGGGGCAGAGAGCGGGGGGCCGGGGGGAGAGAGAGGGGAGCCGGGGGGAGAGAGAGGGGGGCCGGGGGGAGAGAGAGGGGGGCCTCGGGGAGAGAGAGGGGGGCCGGGGGGAGAGAGAGGGGGGCCGGGGGCAGAGAGACGGGGGCCGGGGGCAGACAGAGGGGGGCGGGGGGCAGAGAGAGGGGGGCCGGGGGGAGAGAGAGGGGGGCTGGGGGGAGAGAGAGGGGGGCCGGGGGGAGAGAGAGGGGGGCCGGGGGGAGGGAGAGGGTTGCCGTAGGGAGAGAGAGGGGGGCCGTGGGGAGAGAGAGGAGGGCCGGGGGAAGAGAGACGGGGCCGTGTGGAGAGAGAGGGGGGCCGTGGGGAGAGAGAGGGGGGCCGTGGGGAGAGAGAGGGGGGCGGTGGGGAGAGAGAGGGGGGCGGTGGGGAGAGAGAGGGGGGCGGTGGTGAGATAGAGGGGGGTGGTGGTGAGAGAGAGTGGGGCCGTGGGGAGAGAGATGGGGGCCGTGGGGAGAGAGAGGGGGGCCGTGGGGAGAGAGAGGGGGGCAAGGGGGAGAAAGAGGGGGGCCGGGGGGAGAGAGAGGGGGGCCGGGGGGAGAGAGAGGGGGGCCGGGGGGAGAGAGAGGGGGGCAGGGGGGAGAGAGAGGGGGGCCGAGGGGAGAGAGAGGGGGGCCGGTGTGAGAGAGAGGGGGGCCGGTGGGAGAGAGAAGGGGGCCGGGGGTAGAGAAAGGGGGGCCGGGGGGAGAGAGAGCGGGGCCGGGGGGAGAGAGAGGGGGGCCGGCGGGAGAGAGAGGGGGGCCTGGGGTAGAGAGAGGGGGGCCTGGGTGAGAGAGAGGGTGGCCGGGGGCAGAGAGAGGGGGGCCGGGGGCAGAGAGAGGGGGGCCGGGGGCAGAGAGAGGGGGCCGGGGGCAGAGAGAGGGGGGCCGGGGACAGAGAGAGGGGGGCCGGGGGCAGAGAGAGGGGGGCCGGGGGCAGAGAGAGGGGGGCCGGGGGCAGAGAGAGGGGGGCCGGGGGTAGAGAGAGGGGGGCCGGGGGGAGAGAGAGGGGCGTCCGGGGGAGAGAGAGGGGGGCCGGGGGGAGAGAGAGGGGGGCCGGGGGGAGAGAGAGGGGGGCCGGGGGAGAGAGAGGGGGCAGGCGGGAGAGAGAGGGGGGCCAGGGGGAGAGAGAGGGGGTCCGGGGCGAGAGAGAGGGAGGCCGGGGGGAGAGAGAGGGGGGCCGGGGGGAGAGAGAGGGGGGCCGGGGGGAGAGAGAGGGCGGCCGGGGGGAGAGAGAGGGGGGCCGGCGGGAGAGAGAGGGGGGCCGGAGGGAGAGAGAGGGGCGCCGGGGGTAGAGAGAGGGGGGCTGGCGGGAGAGAGATGGGGGCAGGGGGGAGAGAGAGGGGGCCGGGGGCAGAGAGAGGGGGGCCGGGGACAGAGAGAGGGGGGCCGGAGGCAGAGAGAGGGGGGCCGGGGGCAGAGAGAGGGGGGCCGGGGGTAGAGAGAGGGCGGCCGGGGGGAGAGAGAGGGGGGTCGGGGGGAGAGAAAGGGGGGTCCGGGGGAGAGAGAGGGGGGCCGCGGGCAGAGAGAGGGGGGCCGGGGGAGAGAGAGGGGGCCGGCGGGAGAGAGAGGGGGGCCAGGGGGAGAGAGAGGGGGTCCGGGGCGAGAGAGAGGGAGGCCGGGGGGAGAGAGAGGGGGGCCTGGGGGAGAGAGAGGGGGGCCGGGGGGAGAGAGAGGGCGGCCGGGGGGAGAGAGAGCGGGGCCGGCGGGAGAGAGAGGGGGGCCGGGGGGAGAGAGAGGGGGGCCGGGGATAGAGAGAGGGGGGCTGGCGGGAGAGAGATGGGGGCCGGGGGGAGAGAGAGGGGGGCCGGGGGGAGAGGGAGGGGTCCGGGGGAAGAGAGAGGGGGGCCGGGGGGAGAGAGAGGGGGGCCGGGGGGAGAGAGAGGGGGGCCGGGGGGTGAGAGAGGGGGGCCGGGGGGAGAGAGAGGGGGGCCGGGGGGAGAGCGAGGGGGGCCTGGGGCAGAGAGAGAGGGGGCCTGGGGGAGAGAGAGGGGGGCCGGGGGCAGAGAGAGGGGGGCCGGGGGCAGAGAGAGGGGGGCCGGGGGCAGAGAGAGGGGGGCCGGGGGTAGAGAGAGGGGGGCCGGGGGCAGAGAGAGGGGGGCCGGGGGGAGAGAGAGGGGGGCCGGGGGGAGAGAGAGGGGGGCCGGGGGGATAGAGAGGGGGGCCGGGGGGAGAGAGAGGGGGGCCGGGGGCAGAGAGAGGGGGGCCGAGGGGAGAGGGAGGGGGGCCGGCGGGAGAGAGAGGGGGGCCGGGGGGAGAGAGAGGGGGGCCGGTGGGAGAGAGAGGGAGGCCGGTGGGAGAGAGAGGCCGGGGGTAGAGAAAGGGGGGCCGGGGGGAGAGAGAGGTGGGCCGGGGGAGAGAGAGGGGGGCCGGCGGGAGAGAGAGGGGGGCCGGCGGGAGAGAGAGGGGGGCCGGGGTGAGAGAGGGGGGTCGGGGGGAGAGAGAGGGGGGCCGGCGGGAGAGAGAGGGGGGCCGGGGGGAGAGAGAGGGGGTGGCCGGGGGTAGAGAGAGGGGGGCCGGGGGGAGAAAGAGGGGGGCCGGGGGGAGAGAGAGGGGGGCCGGGGGGAGAGAGAGGGGGTGGCCGGGGGTAGAGAGAGGGGGGCCGGGGGAGAAAGAGGGGGGCCGGGGGAGAGAGAGGGGGGCCGGCGGGAGAGAGAGGGGGGCCGGGGTGAGAGAGGGGGGTCGGGGGGAGAGAGAGGGGGGCTGGCGGGAGAGAGAGGGGGGCCGGGGGGAGAGAGAGGGGGGCTGGCGGGAGAGAGAGGGGGGCCGGCGGGAGAGAGAGGGGGGCCGGGGGGAGAGAGAGGGGGGCCGGGGGAAGAGAGAGGGTGGCCGGGGGTAGAGAGAGGGGGGCTGGGAGGAGAGAAAGGGGGGCCGGGGGGAGAGAGAGGGGGGCCGGGGGGAGAGAGAGGGGGGCCGGGGGCAGAGAGCGGGGGGCCGGGGGGAGAGAGAGGGGGGCCGGGGGGAGAGAGAGGGGGGCCGGGGGGAGAGAGAGTGGGGCCTCGGGGAGAGAGTGGGGGGCCGGGGGGAGAGAGAGGGCGGCCGGGGGGAGAGAGAGGTGGGCCGGGGGAGAGAGAGGGGGGCCGGGGGCAGAGAGAGGGGGGCCGGGGGGAGAGAGAGGGGGGCCGGGGGCAGAGAGAGGGGGCCGGGGGCAGAGAGAGGGGGGCGGGGGGCAGAGAGAGGGGGGCCGGGGGTAGAGAGAGGGGGGCTGGGGGGAGAGAGAGGGGGGTAGGGGGGAGAGAGAGGGGGGCCGGGGGGAGGGAGAGGGTTGCCGTAGGGAGAGAGAGGGGGGCCGTGGGGAGAGAGAGGAAGGCCGGGGGAAGAGAGAGGGGGCCGTGGGGAGAGAGAGGGGGGCCGTGGGGAGAGAGAGGGGGGCCGTGGGGAGAGAGAGGGGGGCGGTGGGGAGAGAGAGGGGGGCGGTGGGGAGAGAGAGGGGGGCGGTGGGGAGATAGAGGGGGGTGGTGGTGAGAGAGAGTGGGGCCGTGGGGAGAGAGATGGGGGCCGTGGGGAGAGAGAGGGGGGCCGTGGGGAGAGAGAGGGGGGCAAGGGGGAGAGAGAGGGGGGCCTGGGGGAGAGAGAGGGGGCCGGGGGGAGAGAGAGGGGGGCCGGGGGGAGAGAGAGGGGGGCAGGGGGGTGAGAGAGGGGGGCCGGGGGGAGAGAGAGGGGGGCCGGGGGGAGAGAGAGGGGGGCCGGTGGGAGAGAGAGGGGGGCCGGGGGTAGAGAAAGGGGGCCGGGGGGAGACAGAGGGGGGCCGGGGGGAGAGAGAGGGGGGCCGGCGGGAGAGGGGGGCCTGGGGTAGAGAGAGGGGGGCCTGGGTGAGAGAGAGGGTGGCCGGGGGCAGAGAGAGGGGGGGCCTGGGGCAGAGAGAGGGGGCCGGGGGCAGAGAGAGGGGGGCCGGGGACAGAGAGAGGGGGGCCGGGGGCAGAGAGAGGGGGGCCGGGGGCAGAGAGAGGGGGGCCGGGGGGAGAGAGAGGTGGGCCGGGGGGAGAGAGAGGGGGGTTCGGGGGAGAGAGAGGGGGGCCGCGGGCAGAGAGAGGGGGGCCGGGGGAGAGAGAGGGGGCCGGCGGGAGAGAGAGGGGGGCCAGGGGGAGAGAGAGGGGGGGCGGGGCGAGAGAGAGGGAGGCCGGGGGGAGAGAGAGGGGGGCCGGGGGGAGAGAGAGGGGGGCCGGGGGGAGAGAGAGGGCGGCCGGGGGGAGAGAGAGGGGGGCCGGCGGGAGAGAGAGGGGGGCCGGTGGGAGAGAGAGGGGGGCCGGGGGTAGAGAGAGGGGGGCTGGCGGGAGAGAGATGGGGGCGGGGGGAGAGAGAGGGGGGCCGGGGGGAGAGGGAGGGGTCCGGGGGAAGAGAGAGGGGGGCCGGGGGGAGAGAGAGGGGGGCCGGGGGGAGAGAGAGGGAGGCCGGGGGGTGAGAGAGGGGGGCCGGGGGGAGAGAGAGGGGGGCCGGGGGGAGAGCGAGGGGGGCCTGGGGCAGAGAGAGAGGGGGCCTGGGGAGAGAGAGGGGGGGCCGGGGGCAGAGAGAGGGGGGCCGGGGGCAGAGAGAGGGGGGCCGGGGGGCAGAGAGAGGGGGGCCGGGGGCAGAGAGAGGGGGGCCGGGGGCAGAGAGAGGGGGCCGGGGGAGAGAGAGGGGGGCCGGGGGGAGAGAGAGGGGGGCCGGGGGGATAGAGAGGGGGGCCGGGGGGAGAGAGAGGGGGGCCGGGGGCAGAGAGAGGGGGGCCGGGGGGAGAGGGAGGGGGGCCGGCGGGAGAGAGAGGGGGGCCGGGGGGAGAGAGAGGGGGGCCGGGGGGAGAGAGAGGGGGGCCGGTGGGAGAGAGAGGGGGGCCGGGGGTAGAGAAAGGGGGACCGGGGGGAGAGAGAGGGGGGCCGGGGGAGAGAGAGGGGGGCCGGCGGGAGAGAGAGGGGGGCCAGCGGGAGAGAGAGGGGGGCCGGGGGGAGAGAGAGGGGGGCCGGGGGGAGAGAGAGGGGGGCCGGAGGCAGAGAGCGGGGGGCTGGGGGGAGAGAGAGGGGGGCTGGGGGCAAAGAGGGGGGGGGGCCGGGGGCAGAGAGAGGGGGGCTGGGGGCAGAGAGAGGGGGGCTAGGGGGAAAGAGAGGGGGGCCGGGGGGAGAGAGAGGGGGGCCGGGGGGAGAGAGAGGGGGGCCGGGGGGAGAGAGAGGGGGGCCAGAGGGAGAGAGAGGGGGGCCGTGGGGAGAGAGAGGGGGGCCGTGGGGAGAGAGAGGGGGGCCGTGGGGAGAGAGAGGGGGGCCGAGGGGAGAGAGAGGGGGCCCGTGGGGAGAGAGGGGTGCCGTGGGGAGAGAGAGGGGGGCCGTGGGGAGAGAGAGGGGGGCGGTGGGGAGAGAGAGGGTGGGCGGTGGGGAGAGAGAGGGGGGCGGTGGAGAGAGACAGGGGGGCCGTGGGGAGATAGAGGGGGGCCGTGGGGAGAGAGAGGGGGGCCGTGGGGAGAGAGAGGGGGGCCGTGGGGAGAGAGGGGGGCCGTGGGTAGAGAGAGGGGGGCCGGGGGGAGAGAGAGGGGGGCCGTGGGGAGAGAGAGGGGGGCCGTGGGGAGAGAGGGGGGCCGTGGGTAGAGAGAGGGGGGCCGGGGGGAGAGAGAGGGGGGCCGTGGGGAGAGAGAGGGGGGCCGTGGGGAGAGAGAGGGGGGCCGTGGGGAGAGAGGGGGGCCGTGGGTAGAGAGAGGGGGGCCGGGGGAGAGAGAGGGGGGCCGGGGGGAGAGGGAGGGGGGCCGGGGGGAGAGAGAGGGGGGCCGGGGGGAGAGAGAGGGGGGCCGACGGGAGAGAGAGGGGGGCCGGGGGGAGAGAGAGGGGGGCCGGCGGGAGAGAGAGGGGGGCCGGGGGGAGAGAGAGGGGGGCCGGCGGGAGAGAGAGGTGGGCCGGCGGGAGAGAGAGGGGGGCCGGGGGGAAAGAGAGGGGTGCCGGGGGGAGAGAGAGGTGGGCCGGGGGGAGAGATAGGGGGGCCGGGGGGAGAGAGAGGGGGGCCGGGGGGAGAGAGAGGGGGGCCGGGGGAGAGAGATGGGGGCCGGGGGCAGAGAGAGGGGGGCCGGGGGGAGAGAGAGGGGGGCCGGGGGCAGAGAGAGGGGGGCGGGGCAGAGAGAGGGGGGCCGGGGGCAGAGAGAGGGGGGCCGGGGGGAGAGAGAGGGGGGCCGGGGGGAGAGAGAGGGGGGCCGGGGGGAGAGAGAGGGGGGCCGGGGGGAGAGAGAGGGGTGCCGTGGGGAGAGAGAGGGGGGCCGTGGGGAGAGAGAGGGGGGCGGTGGGGAGAGAGAGGGGGGCGGTAGGGAGAGAGAGGGGGGCGGTGGGGAGAGAGACGGGGGCGGTGGAGAGAGAGGGGGGCCGTGGCGAGAGAGAGGGGGGCCGTGTGGAGAGAGAGGGGGGCCGGGGGGAGAGAGAGGGGGGCCGGGGGGAGAGAGAGGGGGGCCGGCGGGAGAGAGAGGGGGGCCGGGGGGAGAGAGAGGGGCGCCGGGGGGAGAGAGAGGGGGGCCGGCGGGAGAGAGAGGCGGGCCGGCGGGAGAGAGAGGGGGGCCGGGGGGAGAGAGAGGGGGGCCGGGGGGAGAGAAAGGGGGGCCGGGGGGAGAGAGAGGGGGGCCGGGGGGAGAGAGAGGGGAGCCGGCGGGAGAGAGAAGGGGGCCGGCGGGAGAGAGAGGGGGGCCGGGGGGAGAGAGAGGGGGGCCGGCGGGAGAGAGAGGTGGGCCGGCGGGAGAGAGAGGGGGGCCGGGGGGAAAGAGAGGGGTGCCGGGGGGAGAGAGAGGTGGGCCGGGGGGAGAGAGAGGGGGGCCGGGGGGAGAGAGAGGGGGACCGGGGGGAGAGAGAGGGGGGCCGGGGGAGAGAGATGGGGGCCGGGGGCAGAGAGAGGGGGGCCGGGGGGAGAGAGAGGGGGGCCGGGGGCAGAGAGAGGGGGGCGGGGGCAGAGAGAGGGGGGCCGGGGGCAGAGAGAGGGTGGCCGGGGGGAGAGAGAGGGGGGCCGGGGGTAGAGAGAGGGGGGCCGGGGGGAGAGAGAGGGGGGCCGGGGGGAGAGAGAGGGGTGCCGTGGGGAGAGAGAGGGGGGCCGGGGGGAGAGAGAGGGGGGCCGTGGGGAGAGAGAGGGGACCGTGGGGAGAGAGAGGGGGGCCGTGGGGAGAGAGAGGGGGGCGGTGGGGAGAGAGAGGGGGGCGGTGGGGAGAGAGAGGGGGGCAGTGGGGAGAGAGACGGGGGCGGTGGAGAGAGGGGGGCCGTGGGGAGAGAGAGGGGGGCCGTGGGGAGAGAGAGGGGGGCCGTGGGGAGAGAGAGGGGGGCCGGGGGGAGAGAGAGGGGGGCCGGGGGGAGAGAGAGGGGGGCCGGCGGGAGAGAGAGGGGGGCCGGGGTGAGAGAGAGGGGCGCCGGGGGGAGAGAGAGGGGGGCCGGCGGGAGAGAGAGGCGGGCCGGCGGGAGAGAGAGGTGGGCCGGGGGGAGAGAGAGGGGGGCCGGGGGGAGAGAAAGGGGGGCCGGGGGGAGAGAGAGGGCGGCCGGGGGGAGAGAGAGGGGAGCCGGGGGGAGAGAGAGGGGGGCCGGGGGGAGAGAGAGGGGGGCCGGGGGGAGAGAGAGGGGGGCCTGGGGGAGAGAGAGGGGGGCCGGGGGCAGAGAGAGGGGGGCCGGGGGCAGAGATAGGGGGGCCGGGGGCAGAGAGAGGGGGGACGGGGGCAGAGAGAGGGGGGCCGGGGACAGAGAGAGGGGGGCCGGGGGCAGAGAGAGGGGGGCCGGGGGCAGAGAGAGGGGGGCCGGGGGCAGAGAGAAGGGGGCCGGGGGCAGAGAGAAAGGGGCCGGGGGGAGAGAGAGGGGGGCCGGGGGGAGAGAGAGGGGGGCCGGGGGGAGAGAGAGGGGGGCCGGGGGCAGAGAGAGGGGGGGCGGGGGGAGAGAGAGGGGGCCGGCGGGAGAGAGAGGGGGGCCGGAGGGAGAGAGAGGGGGGCCGGGGTAGAGAGAGGGGGGCGGTGGGGAGAGAGAGGGGGGCCGTGGGGAGAGAGATGGGGGCCGTGGGGAGAGAGAGGGGGGCCGTGGGGAGAGAGAGGGGGACCAGAGGGAGAGAGAGGGGGGCCGGGGGCAGAGAGAGGGGGGCCGGGGGGAGAGAGAGGGGGGCCGGGGAGAGAGAGAGGGGGGCCGGCGGGAGAGAGAGGGGGGCCGGGGGGAGAGAGAGGGGGGCCGGGGGGAGAGAGAGGGGGGCCTAGGGGAGAGAGAGGGGGGCCGGGGGCAGAGAGAGGGGGGCCGGGGGCAGAGATAGGGGGGCCGGGGGCAGAGAGAGGGGGGACGGGGGCAGAGAGAGGGGGGCCGGGGACAGAGAGAGGGGGGCCGGGGGCAGAGAGAGGGGGGCCGGGGGCAGAGAGAGGGGGGCCGGGGGCAGAGAGAAGGGGGCCGGGGGCAGAGAGAAAGGGGCCGGGGGGAGAGAGAGGGGGGCCGGGGGGAGAGAGAGGGGGGCCGGGGGGAGAGAGAGGGGGGCCGGGGGCAGAGAGAGGGGGGCGGGGGGAGAGAGAGGGGGCCGGCGGGAGAGAGAGGGGGGCCGGAGGGAGAGAGAGGGGGGCCGGGGTAGAGAGAGGGGGGCGGTGGGGAGAGAGAGGGGGGCCGTGGGGAGAGAGATGGGGGCCGTGGGGAGAGAGAGGGGGGCCGTGGGGAGAGAGAGGGGGGCCAGAGGGAGAGAGAGGGGGGCCGGGGGCAGAGAGAGGGGGGCCGGGGGGAGAGAGAGGGGGGCCGGGGAGAGAGAGAGGGGGGCCGGCGGGAGAGAGAGGGGGGCCGGGGTGAGAGAGAGGGGCGCCGGGGGGAGAGAGAGGGGGGCCGGCGGGAGAGAGAGGCGGGCCGGCGGGAGAGAGAGGGGGGCCGGGGGGAGAGAGAGGGGGGCCGGGGGGAGAGAAAGGGGGGCCGGGGGGAGAGAGAGGGCGGCCGGGGGGAGAGAGAGGGGAGCCGGGGGGAGAGAGAGGGGGGCCGGGGGGAGAGAGAGGGGGGCCGGGGGGAGAGAGAGGGGGGCCTGGGGGAGAGAGAGGGGGGCCGGGGGCAGAGAGAGGGGGGCCGGGGACAGAGAGAGGGGGGCCGGGGGCAGAGAGAGGGGGGCCGGGGGCAGAGAGAGGGGGGGCGGGGGGAGAGAGAGGGGGGCCGGGGGCAGAGAGAGGGGGGGCGGGGGGAGAGAGAGGGGGCCGGCGGGAGAGAGAGGGGGGCCGGAGGGAGAGAGAGGGGGGCCGGGGGAGAGAGAGGGGGGCGGTGGGGAGAGAGAGGGGGGCCGTGGGGAGAGAGATGGGGGCCGTGGGGAGAGAGAGGGGGGCCGTGGGGAGAGAGAGGGGGGCCAGAGGGAGAGAGAGGGGGGCCGGGGGGAGAGAAAGGGGGGCCGGGGGGAGAGAGAGGGCGGCCGGGGGGAGAGAGAGGGGAGCCGGGGGGAGAGAGAGGGGGGCCGGGGGGAGAGAGAGGGGGGCCGGGGGGAGAGAGAGGGGGGCCTGGGGGAGAGAGAGGGGGGCCGGGGGCAGAGAGAGGGGGGCCGGGGACAGAGAGAGGGGGGCCGGGGGCAGAGAGAGGGGGGCCGGGGGCAGAGAGAGGGGGGCCGGGGGCAGAGAGAAGGGGGCCGGGGGCAGAGAGAAAGGGGCAGGGGGGAGAGAGAGGGGGGCCGGGGGGAGAGAGAGGGGGCCGGGGGGAGAGAGAGGGGGGCCGGGGGCAGAGAGAGGGGGGGCGGGGGGAGAGAGAGGGGGCCGGCGGGAGAGAGAGGGGGGCCGGAGGGAGAGAGAGGGGGGCCGGGGGAGAGAGAGGGGGCGGTGGGGAGAGAGAGGGGGGCCGTGGGGAGAGAGATGGGGGCCGTGGGGAGAGAGAGGGGGGCCGTGGGGAGAGAGAGGGGGGCCAGAGGGAGAGAGAGGGGGGCCGGGGGGAGAGAGAGGGGGGCCGGGGGGAGAGAGAGGGGGGCCGGCGGGAGAGAGAGGGGGCCCGGGGGGAGAGAGAGGGGGGCCGGGGGGAGAGAGAGGGGGGCCGGAGGGAGAGAGGGGGGGGCCGGCGGGAGAGAGAGGGGGGCCGGGGGGAGAGAGAGGGGGGCCGGGGGGTGAGAGAGGGGGGCCGGGGGGAGAGAGAGGGGGGCCGAGGGGGAGAGAGAGGGGGGCCGGGGGGAGAGAGAGGGGGGCCAGGGGGAGAGAGAGGGGCGCCGGCGGGAGAGAGAGGGGGGCCGGCGGGAGAGAGAGGGGGGCCGGGGGGAGAGAGAGGGGGGCCGGCGGGAGAGAGAGGTGGGCCGGCGGAAGAGAGAGGGGGGCCGGGGGGAGAGAGAGGGGGGCCGGGGGGAGAGAGAGGTGGGTCGGGGGGAGAGAGAGGGGGGCCGGGGGGAGAGAGAGGGGGGCCGGGGGGAGAGAGAGGGGGGCCGGGGGAGAGAGATGGGGGCCGGGGGCAGAGAGAGGGGGTCCGGGGGGAGACAGAGGGGGGCCGGGGGCAGAGAGAGGGGGGCCGGGGGCAGAGAGAGGGGGGCCGGGGGGAGAGAGAGGGGGGCCGGGGGGAGAGAGAGGGGGGCGGGGGGAGAGAGAGGGGGGCCGGGGGGAGAGAGAGGGGTGCCGTAGGGAGAGAGAGGGGGGCCGTGGGGAGAGAGAGGAGGGCCGGGGGGAGAGAGAGGGGGCCGTGGGGAGAGAGAGGGGGGCCGTGGGGAGAGAGAGGGGGGCGGTGGGGAGAGAGAGGGGGGCGGTGGGGAGAGAGAGGGGGGCGGTGGGGAGAGAGATGTGGGCGGTGGGGAGAGAGAGGGGGGCCGTGGGCAGAGAGAGGGGGGCCGTGGGGAGAGAGAGGGGGGCCGTGGGGAGAGAGAGGGGGGCCGGGGGGAGAGAGAGGGGGGCCGGGGGGAGAGAGAGGGGGGCCGGCGGGAGAAATAGGGCGGCCGGGGGGAGAGAGAGGGGGGCCGGCGGGAGAGAGAGGCGGGCCGGCGGGAGAGAGAGGGGGGCTGGGGGGAGAGAGAGGGGGGCCGGGGGGAGAGAGAGGGGGGCCGGGGGGAGAGAGAGGGGGGCCGGGGGGAGAGAGAGGGGGGCCGGGGGGAGAGAGAGGGGGGCCTGGGGGAGAGAGAGGGGGGCCGGGGGCAGAGAGAGGGGGGCCGGGGGCAGAGATAGGGGGGCCGGGGGCAGAGAGAGGGGGGCCGGGGGCAGAGAGAGGGGGGCCGGGGACAGAGAGAGGGGGGCCGGGGGCAGAGAGGGGGGCCGGGGGCAGAGAGAGGGGGGCCGGGGGCAGAGAGAGGGGGGCCGGGGGCAGAGAGAAAGGAGCCGGGGGGAGAGAGAGGGGGGCCGGGGGGAGAGAGAGGGGGGCCGGGGGGAGAGAGAGGGGGATCAGGGGCAGAGAGAGGGGGGCCGGGGGGAGAGAGAGGGGGCCGGCGGGAGAGGGGGGCCGGGGGGAGAGAGAGGGGGGCCGGGGGGAGAGAGAGGGGGGCCGGGGGGAGAGAGAGGGGGGCCGGGGGGAGAGAGAGGAGGGCCGGGGGGAGAGAGAGGGGGGCCTGGGGGAGAGAGAGGGGGGCGGTGGGGAGAGAGAAAGGAGCCGGGGGGAGAGAGAGGGGGGCCGGGGGGAGAGAGAGGGGGGCCGGGGGGAGAGAGAGGGGGATCAGGGGCAGAGAGAGGGGGGCCGGGGGGAGAGAGAGGGGGCCGGCGGGAGAGGGGGGCCGGGGGGAGAGAGAGGGGGGCCGGGGGGAGAGAGAGGGGGGCCGGGGGGAGAGAGAGGGGGGCCGGGGGGAGAGAGAGGAGGGCCGGGGGGAGAGAGAGGGGGGCCTCGGGGGAGAGAGAGGGGGGCGGTGGGGAGAGAGAGGGGGGCCGTGGGGAGAGAGATGGGGGCCGTGGGGAGAGAGAGGGGGGCCGTGGGGAGAGAGAGGGGGGCCAGGGGGAGAAAGAGGGGGGCCGGGGGGAGAGAGAGGGGGGCCGGCGGGAGAGAGAGGCGGGCCGGCGGGAGAGAGAGGGGGGCTGGGGGGAGAGAGAGGGGGGCCGGGGGGAGAGAGAGGGGGGCCGGGGGGAGAGAAAGGGGGGCCGGGGGGAGAGAGAGGGGGGCCTGGGGGAGAGAGATGGGGGCCGGGGGCAGAGAGAGGGGGGCCGGGGGCAGAGATAGGGGGGCCGGGGGCAGAGAGAGGGGGGCCGGGGGCAGAGAGAGGAGGACCGGGGACAGAGAGAGGGGGGCCGGGGGCAGAGAGGGGGGCCGGGGGCAGAGAGAGGGGGGCCGGGGGCAGAGAGAGGGGGGCCGGGGGCAGAGAGAAAGGAGCCGGGGGGAGAGAGAGGGGGGCCGGTGGGAGAGAGAGGGGGGCCGGGGGGAGAGAGAGGGGGGTCGGGGGCAGAGAGAGGGGGGCCGGGGGGAGAGAGAGGGGGCCGGCGGGAGAGGGGGGCCGGGGGGAGAGAGAGGGGGGCCGGGGGGAGAGAGAGGGGGGCCGGGGGGAGAGAGAGGGGGGCCGGGGGGAGAGAGAGGGGGATCAGGGGCAGAGAGAGGGGGGCCGGGGGGAGAGAGAGGGGGCCGGCGGGAGAGGGGGGCCGGGGGGAGAGAGAGGGGGGCCTGGGGGAGAGAGAGGGGGGCGGTGGGGAGAGAGAAAGGAGCCGGGGGGAGAGAGAGGGGGGCCGGGGGGAGAGAGAGGGGGGCCGGGGGGAGAGAGAGGGGGATCAGGGGCAGAGAGAGGGGGGCCGGGGGGAGAGAGAGGGGGCCGGCGGGAGAGGGGGGCCGGGGGGAGAGAGAGGGGGGCCGGGGGGAGAGAGAGGGGGGCCGGGGGGAGAGAGAGGGGGGCCGGGGGGAGAGAGAGGAGGGCCGGGGGGAGAGAGAGGGGGGCCTGGGGGAGAGAGAGGGGGGCGGTGGGGAGAGAGAGGGGGGCCGTGGGGAGAGAGATGGGGGCCGTCGGGAGAGAGAGGGGGGCCGTGGGGAGAGAGAGGGGGGCCAGGGGGAGAAAGAGGGGGGCCGGGGGGAGAGAGAGGGGGGCCGGCGGGAGAGAGAGGCGGGCCGGCGGGAGAGAGAGGGGGGCTGGGGGGAGAGAGAGGGGGGCCGGGGGGAGAGAGAGGGGGGCCGGGGGGAGAGAAAGGGGGGCCGGGGGGAGAGAGAGGGGGGCCTGGGGGAGAGAGAGGGGGGCCGGGGGCAGAGAGAGGGGGGCCGGGGGCAGAGATAGGGGGGCCGGGGGCAGAGAGAGGGGGGCCGGGGGCAGAGAGAGGAGGACCGGGGACAGAGAGAGGGGGGCCGGGGGCAGAGAGGGGGGCCGGGGGCAGAGAGAGGGGGGCCGGGGGCAGAGAGAGGGGGGCCGGGGGCAGAGAGAAAGCAGCCGGGGGGAGAGAGAGGGGGGCCGGTGGGAGAGAGAGGGGGGCCGGGGGGAGAGAGAGGGGGGTCGGGGGCAGAGAGAGGGGGGCCGGGGGGAGAGAGAGGGGGCCGGCGGGAGAGGGGGGCCGGGGGGAGAGAGAGGGGGGCCGGGGGGAGAGAGAGGGGGGCCGGGGGGAGAGAGAGGGGGGCCGGGGGGAGAGAGAGGGGGGCCGGGGGGAGAGAGAGGGGGGCCGGGGGGAGAGAGAGGGGGGCCTGAGAGAGAGAGAGGGGGGCCGGGGGGAGAGAGAGGGGGGCCGGGGGGAGAGAGAGGGGGGCCGGGGGGAGAGAGAGGGGGCCGGGGGGAGAGAGAGGGGGGCCTGGGGGAGAGAGAGGGGGGCCGGAGGGAGAGAGAGGGGGGGCGGGGGGAGAGAGAGGGGGGCGGTGGGGAGAGAGAGGGGGGCCGTGGGGAGAGAGATGGGGGCCGTGGGGAGAGAGAGGGGGGCCGTGGGGAGAGAGAGGGGGGCCAGGGGGAGAGAGAGGGGGGCCGGGGGGAGAGAGAGGGGCCCCGGGGGGAGAGAGAGGGGGGCCGGCGGGAGAGAGAGGTGGGCCGGGGGGAGAGAGAGGGGGGCCGGGGGGAGAGAGAGGGGGGCCGGGGGGAGAGAGAGGGGGGCCGGAGGGAGAGAGAGGGGGGCCGTGGGGAGAGAGATGGGGGCCGTGGGGAGAGAGAGGGGGGCCATGGGGAGAGAGAGGGGGGCCAGGGGGAGAGAGAGGGGGGCCGGGGGGAGAGAGAGGGGGCCCGGGGGGAGAGAGAGGGGGGCCGGCGGGAGAGAGAGGTGGGCCGGGGGGAGAAAGAGGGGGGCCGGGGGGAGAGAGAGGGGGGCCGGGGGGAGAGAGAGGGGGGCCGGAGGGAGAGAGGGGGGGGCAGGCGGGAGAGAGAGGGGGGCCGGGGGGAGAGAGAGGGGGGCCGGGGGGTGAGAGAGGGGGGCCGGGGGGAGAGAGAGGGGGGCCGAGGGGGAGAGAGAGGGGGGCCGGGGGGAGAGAGAGGGGGGCCAGGGGGAGAGAGAGGGGCGCCGGCGGGAGAGAGAGGGGGGCCGGCGGGAGAGAGAGGGGGGCCGGGGGGAGAGAGAGGGGGGCCGGCGGGAGAGAGAGGTGGGCCGGCGGAAGAGAGAGGGGGGCCGGGGGGAGAGAGAGGGGGGCCGGGGTGAGAGAGAGGTGGGTCGGGGGGAGAGAGAGGGGGGCCGGGGGGAGAGAGAGGGGGGCCGGGGGGAGAGAGAGGGGGGCCGGGGGAGAGAGATGGGGGCCGGGGGCAGAGAGAGGGGGGCCGGGGGGAGACAGAGGGTTTCCGGGGGCAGAGAGAGGGGGGCCGGGGGCAGAGAGAGGGGGGCCGGGGGGAGAGAGAGGGGGGCCGGGGGGAGAGAGAGGGGGGCGGGGGGAGAGAGAGGGGGGCCGGGGGGAGAGAGAGGGGTGCCGTAGGGAGAGAGAGGGGGGCCGTGGGGAGAGAGAGGAGGGCCGGGGGGAGAGAGAGGGGGCCGTGGGGAGAGAGAGGGGGGCCGTGGGGAGAGAGAGGGGGGCGGTGGGGAGAGAGAGGGGGGCGGTGGGGAGAGAGAGGGGGGCGGTGGGGAGAGAGATGTGGGCGGTGGGGAGAGAGAGAGGGGCCGTGGGGAGAGAGAGGGGGGCCGTGGGGAGAGAGAGGGGGGCCGTGGGGAGAGAGAGGGGGGCCGGGGGGAGAGAGAGGGGGGCCGGGGGGAGAGAGAGGGGGGCCGGCGGGAGAAATAGGGCGGCCGGGGGGAGAGAGAGGGGGGCCGGCGGGAGAGAGAGGCGGGCCGGCGGGAGAGAGAGGGGGGCTGGGGGGAGAGAGAGGGGGGCCGGGGGGAGACAGAGGGGGGCCGGGGGGAGAGAGAGGGGGGCGGGGGGAGAGAGAGGGGGGCCGGGGGGAGAGAGAAGGGGGGCCTGGGGGAGAGAGAGGGGGGCCGGGGGCAGAGAGAGGGGGGCCGGGGGCAGAGATAGGGGGGCCGGGGGCAGAGAGAGGGGGGCCGGGGGCAGAGAGAGGGGGGCCGGGGACAGAGAGAGGGGGGCCGGGGGTAGAGAGGGGGGCCGGGGGCAGAGAGAGGGGGGCCGGGGGCAGAGAGAGGGGGGCCGGGGGCAGAGAGAAAGGAGCCGGGGGGAGAGAGAGGGGGGCCGGGGGGAGAGAGAGGGGGGCCGGGGGGAGAGAGAGGGGGGTCAGGGGCAGAGAGAGGGGGGCCGGGGGGAGAGAGAGGGGGCCGGCGGGAGAGGGGGGCCGGGGGGAGAGAGAGGGGGGCCGGGGGGAGAGAGAGGGGGGCCGGGGGGAGAGAGAGGGGGGCCGGGGGGAGAGAGAGGAGGGCCGGGGGGAGAGAGAGGGGGGCCTGGGGGAGAGAGAGGGGGGCCGGAGGGAGAGAGAGGGGGGGCGGGGGGAGAGAGAGGGGGGCGGTGGGGAGAGAGAGGGGGGCCGTGGGGAGAGAGATGGGGGCCGTGGGGAGAGAGAGGGGGGCCGTGGGGAGAGAGAGGGGGGCCAGGGGGAGAAAGAGGGGGGCCGGGGGGAGAGAGAGGGGGGCCGGCGGGAGAGAGAGGCGGGCCGGCGGGAGAGAGAGGGGGGCTGGGGGGAGAGAGAGGGGGGCCGGGGGGAGAGAGAGGGGGGCCGGGGGGAGAGAGAGGGGGGCCGGGGGGAGAGAGAGGGGGGCCGGGGGAGAGAAAGGGGGGCCGGGGGGAGAGAGAGGGGGGCCTGGGGGAGAGAGAGGGGGGCCGGGGGCAGAGAGAGGGGGGCCGGGGGCAGAGAGAGGGGGGCCGGGGGCAGAGAGAGGGGGGCCGGGGACAGAGAGAAGGGGGCCGGGGGCAGAGAGGGGGGCCGGGGGCAGAGAGAGGGGGGCCGGGGGCAGAGAGAGGGGGGCCGGGGGCAGAGAGAAAGGAGCCGGGGGGAGAGAGAGGGGGGCCGGGGGGAGAGAGAGGGGGGCCGGGGGGAGAGAGAGGGTGGTCGGGGGCAGAGAGAGGGGGGCCGGGGGGAGAGAGAGGGGGCCGGCGGGCGAGGGGGGCCGGGGGGAGAGAGAGGGGGGCCGGGGGGAGAGAGAGGGGGGCCGGGGGGAGAGAGAGGGGGGCCGGGGGGAGAGAGAGGGGGGCCGGGGGGAGAGAGAGGGGGGCCGGGGGGAGAGAGAGGGGGGCATGGGAGAGAGAGAGGGGGGCCGGGGGGAGAGAGAGGGGGGCCGGGGGGAGAGAGAGGGGGGCCGGGGGGAGAGAGAGGGGGGCCGGGGGGAGAGAGAGGGGGGCCGGAGGGAGAGAGAGGGGGGGCGGGGGGAGAGAGAGGGGGGCGGTGGGGAGAGAGAGGGGGGCCGTGGGGAGAGAGATGGGGGCCGTGGGGAGAGAGAGGGGGGCCGTGGGGAGAGAGAGGGGGGCCAGGGGGAGAGAGAGGGGGGCCGGGGGGGAGAGAGAGGGGGCCCGGGGAGAGAGAGAGGGGGGCCGGCGGGAGAGAGAGGTGGGCCGGGGGGAGAGAGAGGGGGGCCGGGGGGAGAGAGAGGGGGGCCGGGGGGAGAGAGAGGGGGGCCGGGGGGAGAGAGAGGGGGGCCGGGGGGAGAGAGAGGGGGGCCTGGGGGAGAGAGAGGGGGGCCGGAGGGAGAGAGAGGGGGGGCGGGGGGAGAGAGAGGGGGGCGGTGGGGAGAGAGAGGGGGGCCATGGGGAGAGAGATGGAGGCCGTGGGGAGAGAGAGGGGGGCCGTGGGGAGAGAGAGGAGGGCCGGGGGGAGAGAGAGGGGGCCGTGGGGAGAGAGAGGGGGGCCGTGGGGAGAGAGAGGGGGGCGGTGAGGAGAGAGAGGGGGGCGGTGGGGAGAGAGAGGGGGGCGGTGGGGAGAGAGATGTGGGCGGTGGGGAGAGAGAGGGGGGGCGTGGGGAGAGAGAGGGGGGCCGTGGGGAGAGAGAGGGGGGCCGTGGGGAGAGAGAGGGGGGCCGGGGGGAGAGAGAGGGGGGCCGGGGGGAGAGAGAGGGGGGCCGGCGGGAGAAATAGGGCGGCCGGGGGGATAGAGAGGGGGGCCGGCGGGAGAGAGAGGCGGGCCGGCGGGAGAGAGAGGGGGGCTGGGGGGAGAGAGAGGGGGGCCGGGGGGAGAGAGAGGGGGGCCGGGGGGAGAGAGAGGGGGCCGGGGGGAGAGAGAGGGGGGCCGGGGGGAGAGAGAGGGGGGCCTGGGGGAGAGAGAGGGGGGCCGGGGGCAGAGAGAGGGGGGCCGGGGGCAGAGATAGGGGGGCCGGGGGCAGAGAGAGGGGGGCCGGGGGCAGAGAGAGGGGGGCCGGGGACAGAGAGAGGGGGGCCGGGGGCAGAGAGGGGGGCCGGGGGCAGAGAGAGGGGGGCCGGGGGCAGAGAGAGGGGGGCCGGGGGCAGAGAGAAAGGAGCCGGGGGGAGAGAGAGGGGGGCCGGGGGGAGAGAGAGGGGGGCCGGGGGGAGAGAGAGGGGGGTCAGGGGCAGAGAGAGGGGGGCCGGGGGGAGAGAGAGGGGGCCGGCGGGAGAGGGGGGCCGGGGGGAGAGAGAGGGGGGCCGGGGGGAGAGAGAGGGGGGCCGGGGGGAGAGAGAGGGGGGCCGGGGGGAGAGAGAGGAGGGCCGGGGGGAGAGAGAGGGGGGCCTGGGGGAGAGAGAGGGGGGCCGGAGGGAGAGAGAGGGGGGGCGGGGGGAGAGAGAGGGGGGCGGTGGGGAGAGAGAGGGGTGCCGTGGGGAGAGAGATGGGGGCCGTGGGGAGAGAGAGGGGGGCCGTGGGGAGAGAGAGGGGGGCCAGGGGGAGAAAGAGGGGGGCCGGGGGGAGAGAGAGGGGGGCCGGCGGGAGAGAGAGGCGGGCCGGCGGGAGAGAGAGGGGGGCTGGGGGGAGAGAGAGGGGGGCCGGGGGGAGAGAGAGGGGGGCCGGGGGGAGAGAGAGGGGGGCCGGGGGGAGAGAGAGGGGGGCCGGGGGAGAGAAAGGGGGGCCGGGGGGAGAGAGAGGGGGGCCTGGGGGAGAGAGAGGGGGGCCGGGGGCAGAGAGAGGGGGGCCGGGGGCAGAGATAGGGGGGCCGGGGGCAGAGAGAGGGGGGCCGGGGGCAGAGAGAGGGGGGCCGGGGACAGAGAGAGGGGGGCCGGGGGCAGAGAGGGGGGCCGGGGGCAGAGAGAGGGGGGCCGGGGGCAGAGAGAGGGGGGCCGGGGGCAGAGAGAAAGGAGCCGGGGGGAGAGAGAGGGGGGCCGGGGGGAGAGAGAGGGGGGCCGGGGGGAGAGAGAGGGGGGTCGGGGGCAGAGAGAGGGGGGCCGGGGGGAGAGAGAGGGGGCCGGCGGGAGAGGGGGGCCGGGGGGAGAGAGAGGGGGGCCGGGGGGAGAGAGAGGGGGCCGGGGGGAGAGAGAGGGGGGCCGGGGGGAGAGAGAGGGGGGCCGGGGGGAGAGAGAGGGGGGCCGGGGGGAGAGAGAAGGGGGCCTGGGAGAGAGAAAGGGGGGCCGGGGGGAGAGAGAGGGGGGCCGGGGGGAGAGAGAGGGGGGCCGGGGGGAGAGAGAGGGGGGCCGGGGGGAGAGAGAGGGGGGCCTGGGGGAGAGAGAGGGGGGCCGGAAGGAGAGGGAGGGGGGGCGAGGGGAGAGGGAGGGGGGCGGTGGGGAGAGAGAGGGGGGCCGTGTGGAGAGAGATGGGGGCCGTGGGGAGAGAGAGGGGGGCCGTGGGGAGAGAGAGGGGGGCCAGGGGGAGAGAGAGGGGGGCCGGGGGGAGAGAGAGGGGGCCCGGGGGGAGAGAGAGGGGGGCCGGCGGGAGAGAGAGGTGGGCCGGGGGGAGAGAGAGGGGGGCCGGGGGGAGAGAGAGGGGGGCCGGGGGGAGAGAGAGGGGGGCCGGGGGGAGAGAGAGGGGGGCCGGGGGGAGAGAGAGGGGGGCCTGGGGGAGAGAGAGGGGGGCCGGAGGGAGAGAGAGGGGGGGCGGGGGGAGAGAGAGGGGGGCGGTGGGGAGAGAGAGGGGGGCCATGGGGAGAGAGATGGAGGCCGTGGGAAGAGAGAGGGGGGCCGTGAGGAGAGAGAGGGGGGCCAGGGGGAGAGAGAGGGGGGCCGGGGGGAGAGAGAGGGGGCCCGGGGGGAGAGAGAGGGGGGCCGGCGGGAGAGAGAGGGGGGCCGGGGGAGAGAGAGGGGGGGCGGGGGGAGAGAGAGGGCGGCCGGCGGGAGAGAGAGGGGGCCGGCGGGAGAGAGAGGGGGGCCGGGGGGAGAGAGAGGGGGGCCGGGGGAAGAGAGAGGGGGGCCGGTGGGAGAGAGAGGGGGGCCGGGGGGAGAGAGAGGGGGGCCTGGGGGAGAGAGAGGGGGGCCTGGGGGAGAGAGAGGGGGGCCGGGGGCAGAGAGAGGGGGGCCGGGGGCAGAGAGAGGGGGGCCGGGGGCAGAGAGAGGGGGGCCGGGGGGAGAGAGAGGGGGGCCTGGGAGAGAGAGAGGGGGGCCGGGGGGAGAGAGAGGGGGCCCGGGGGGAGAGAGAGGGGGGCCGGCGGGAGAGAGAGGTGGGCCGGGGGGAGAGAGAGGGGGGCCGGGGGGAGAGAGAGGGGGGCCGGGGGGAGAGAGAGGGGGGCCGGGGGGAGAGAGAGGGGGGCCGGGGGGAGAGAGAGGGGGGCCTGGGGGAGAGAGAGGGGGGCCGGAGGGAGAGAGAGGGGGGGCGGGGGGAGAGAGAGGGGGGCGGTGGGGAGAGAGAGGGGGGCCATGGGGAGAGAGATGGAGGCCGTGGGGAGAGAGAGGGGGGCCGTGGGGAGAGAGAGGAGGGCCGGGGGGAGAGAGAGGGGGCCGTGGGGAGAGAGAGGGGGGCCGTGGGGAGAGAGAGGGGGGCGGTGGGGATAGAGAGGGGGGCGGTGGGGAGAGAGATGTGGGCGGTGGGGAGAGAGAGGGGGGCCGTGGGGAGAGAGAGGGGGGCCGTGGGGAGAGAGAGGGGGGCCGGGGGCAGAGATAGGGGGGCCGGGGGCAGAGAGAGGGGGGCCGGGGGCAGAGAGAGGGGGGCCGGGGACAGAGAGAGGGGGGCCGGGGGCAGAGAGGGGGGCCGGGGGCAGAGAGAGGGGGGCCGGGGGCAGAGAGAGGGGGGCCGGGGGCAGAGAGAAAGGAGCCGGGGGGAGAGAGAGGGGGGCCGGGGGGAGAGAGAGGGGGGCCGGGGGGAGAGAGAGGGGGGTCGGGGGCAGAGAGAGGGGGGCCGGGGGGAGAGAGAGGGGGCCGGCGGGAGAGGGGGGCCGGGGGGAGAGAGAGGGGGGCCGGGGGGAGAGAGAGGGGGGCCGGGGGGAGAGAGAGGGGGGCCGGGGGGAGAGAGAGGGGGGCCGGGGGGAGAGAGAGGGGGGCCGGGGGGAGAGAGAGGGGGGCCTGGGAGAGAGAAAGGGGGGCCGGGGGGAGAGAGAGGGGGGCCGGGGGGAGAGAGAGGGGGGCCGGGGGGAGAGAGAGGGGGGCCGGGGGGAGAGAGAGGGGGGCCTGGGGGAGAGAGAGGGGGGCCGGACGGAGAGGGAGGGGGGGCGAGGGGAGAGAGAGGGGGGCGGTGGGGAGAGAGAGGGGGGCCGTGGGGAGAGAGATGGGGGCCGTGGGGAGAGAGAGGGGGGCCGTGGGGAGAGAGAGGGGGGCCAGGGGGAGAGAGAGGGGGGCCGGGGGGAGAGAGAGGGGGCCCGGGGGGAGAGAGAGGGGGGCCGGCGGGAGAGAGAGGTGGGCCCGGGGGGAGAGAGAGGGGGGCCGGGGGGAGAGAGAGGGGGGCCGGGGGGAGAGAGAGGGGGGCCGGGGGGAGAGAGAGGGGGGCCGGGGGGAGAGAGAGGGGGGCCTGGGGGAGAGAGAGGGGGGCCGGAGGGAGAGAGAGGGGGGGCGGGGGGAGAGAGAGGGGGGCGGTGGGGAGAGAGAGGGGGGCCATGGGGAGAGAGATGGAGGCCGTGGGAAGAGAGAGGGGGGCCGTGAGGAGAGAGAGGGGGGCCAGGGGGAGAGAGAGGGGGGCCGGGGGGAGAGAGAGGGGGCCCGGGGGGAGAGAGAGGGGGGCCGGCGGGAGAGAGAGGGGGGCCGGGGGAGAGAGAGGGGGGGGCGGGGGGAGAGAGAGGGCGGCCGGCGGGAGAGAGAGGGGGCCGGCGGGAGAGAGAGGGGGGCCGGGGGGAGAGAGAGGGGGGCCGGGGGAAGAGAGAGGGGGGCCGGTGGGAGAGAGAGGGGGGCCGGGGGGAGAGAGAGGGGGGCCTGGGGGAGAGAGAGGGGGGCCTGGGGGAGAGAGAGGGGGGCCGGGGGCAGAGAGAGGGGGGCCGGGGGCAGAGAGAGGGGGGCCGGGGGCAGAGAGAGGGGGGCCGGGGGGAGAGAGAGGGGGGCCTGGGAGAGAGAGAGGGGGGCCGGGGGGAGAGAGAGGGGGCCCGGGGGGAGAGAGAGGGGGGCCGGCGGGAGAGAGAGGTGGGCCGGGGGGAGAGAGAGGGGGGCCGGGGGGAGAGAGAGGGGGGCCGGGGGGAGAGAGAGGGGGGCCGGGGGGAGAGAGAGGGGGGCCGGGGGGAGAGAGAGGGGGGCCTGGGGGAGAGAGAGGGGGGCCGGAGGGAGAGAGAGGGGGGGCGGGGGGAGAGAGAGGGGGGCGGTGGGGAGAGAGAGGGGGGCCATGGGGAGAGAGATGGAGGCCGTGGGGAGAGAGAGGGGGGCCGTGGGGAGAGAGAGGAGGGCCGGGGGGAGAGAGAGGGGGCCGTGGGGAGAGAGAGGGGGGCCGTGGGGAGAGAGAGGGGGGCGGTGGGGAGAGAGAGGGGGGCGGTGGGGAGAGAGATGTGGGCGGTGGGGAGAGAGAGGGGGGCCGTGGGGAGAGAGAGGGGGGCCGTGGGGAGAGAGAGGGGGGCCGTGGGGAGAGAGAGGGGGGCCGGGGGGAGAGAGAGGGGGGCCGGGGGGAGAGAGAGGGGGGCCGGCGGGAGAAATAGGGCGGCCGGGGGGAGAGAGAGGGGGGCCGGCGGGAGAGAGAGGCGGGCCGGCGGGAGAGAGAGGGGGGCTGGGGGGAGAGAGAGGGGGGCCGGGGGGAGAGAGAGGGGGGCCGGGGGGAGAGAGGGGGGCCGGGGGGAGAGAGAGGGGGGCCTGGGGGAGAGAGAGGGGGGCCGGGGGCAGAGAGAGGGGGGCCGGGGGCAGAGATAGGGGGGCCGGGGGCAGAGAGAGGGGGGCCGGGGGCAGAGAGAGGGGGGCCGGGGACAGAGAGAGGGGGGCCGGGGGCAGAGAGGGGGGCCGGGGGCAGAGAGAGGGGGGCCGGGGGCAGAGAGAGGGGGGCCGGGGGCAGAGAGAAAGGAGCCGGGGGGAGAGAGAGGGGGGCCGGGGGGAGAGAGAGGGGGGCCGGGGGGAGAGAGATGGGGGTCAGGGGCAGAGAGAGGGGGGCCGGGGGGAGAGAGAGGGGGCCGGCGGGAGAGGGGGGCCGGGGGGAGAGAGAGGGGGGCCGGGGGGAGAGAGAGGGGGGCCGGGGGGAGAGAGAGGGGGGCCGGGGGGAGAGAGAGGAGGGCCGGGGGGAGAGAGAGGGGGGCCTGGGGGAGAGAGAGGGGGGCCGGAGGGAGAGAGAGGGGGGGCGGGGGGAGAGAGAGGGGGGCGGTGGGGAGAGAGAGGGGGGCCGTGGGGAGAGAGATGGGGGCCGTGGGGAGAGAGAGGGGGGCCGTGGGGAGAGAGAGGGGGGCCAGGGGGAGAAAGAGGGGGGCCGGGGGGAGAGAGAGGGGGGCCGGCGGGAGAGAGAGGCGGGCCGGCGGGAGAGAGAGGGGGGCTGGGGGGAGAGAGAGGGGGGCCGGGGGGAGAGAGAGGGGGGCCGGCGGGAGAGAGAGGGGGGCCGGGGGAGAGAGAGGGGGGGCGGGGGGAGAGAGAGGGCGGCCGGCGGGAGAGAGAGGGGGCCGGCGGGAGAGAGAGGGGGGCCGGGGGGAGAGAGAGGGGGGCCGGGGGAAGAGAGAGGGGGGCCGGTGGGAGAGAGAGGGGGGCCGGGGGGAGAGAGAGGGGGGCCTGGGGGAGAGAGAGGGGGGCCTGGGGGAGAGAGAGGGGGGCCGGGGGCAGAGAGAGGGGGGCCGGGGGCAGAGAGAGGGGGGCCGGGGGCAGAGAGAGGGGGGCCGGGGGGAGAGAGAGGGGGGCCTGGGAGAGAGAGAGGGGGGCCGGGGGGAGAGAGAGGGGGCCCGGGGGGAGAGAGAGGGGGGCCGGCGGGAGAGAGAGGTGGGCCGGGGGGAGAGAGAGGGGGGCCGGGGGGAGAGAGAGGGGGGCCGGGGGGAGAGAGAGGGGGGCCGGGGGGAGAGAGAGGGGGGCCGGGGGAAGAGAGAGGGGGGCCTGGGGGAGAGAGAGGGGGGCCGGAGGGAGAGAGAGGGGGGGCGGGGGGAGAGAGAGGGGGGCGGTGGGGAGAGAGAGGGGGGCCATGGGGAGAGAGATGGAGGCCGTGGGGAGAGAGAGGGGGGCCGTGGGGAGAGAGAGGAGGGCCGGGGGGAGAGAGAGGGGGCCGTGGGGAGAGAGAGGGGGGCCGTGGGGAGAGAGAGGGGGGCGGTGGGGAGAGAGAGGGGGGCGGTGGGGAGAGAGATGTGGGCGGTGGGGAGAGAGAGGGGGGCCGTGGGGAGAGAGAGGGGGGCCGTGGGGAGAGAGAGGGGGGCCGTGGGGAGAGAGAGGGGGGCCGGGGGGAGAGAGAGGGGGGCCGGGGGGAGAGAGAGGGGGGCCGGCGGGAGAAATAGGGCGGCCGGGGGGAGAGAGAGGGGGGCCGGCGGGAGAGAGAGGCGGGCCGGCGGGAGAGAGAGGGGGGCTGGGGGGAGAGAGAGGGGGGCCGGGGGGAGAGAGAGGGGGGCCGGGGGGAGAGAGAGGGGGGCCGGGGGGAGAGAGAGGGGGGCCTGGGGGAGAGAGAGGGGGGCCGGGGGCAGAGAGAGGGGGGCCGGGGGCAGAGATAGGGGGGCCGGGGGCAGAGAGAGGGGGGCCGGGGGCAGAGAGAGGGGGGCCGGGGACAGAGAGAGGGGGCCGGGGGCAGAGAGGGGGGGCCGGGGGCAGAGAGAGGGGGGCCGGGGGCAGAGAGAGGGGGGCCGGGGGCAGAGAGAAAGGAGCCGGGGGGAGAGAGAGGGGGGCCGGGGGGAGAGAGAGGGGGGCCGGGGGGAGAGAGATGGGGGTCAGGGGCAGAGAGAGGGGGGCCGGGGGGAGAGAGAGGGGGCCGGCGGGAGAGGGGGGCCGGGGGGAGAGAGAGGGGGGCCGGGGGGAGAGAGAGGGGGGCCGGGGGAGAGAGAGGAGGGCCGGGGGGAGAGAGAGGGGGGCCTGGGGGAGAGAGAGGGGGCCGGAGGGAGAGAGAGGGGGGGCGGGGGGAGAGAGAGGGGGGCGGTGGGGAGAGAGAGGGGGGCCGTGGGGAGAGAGATGGGGGCCGTGGGGAGAGAGAGGGGGGCCGTGGGGAGAGAGAGGGGGGCCAGGGGGAGAAAGAGGGGGGCCGGGGGGAGAGAGAGGGGGGCCGGCGGGAGAGAGAGGCGGGCCGGCGGGAGAGAGAGGGGGGCTGGGGGGAGAGAGAGGGGGGCCGGGGGAGAGAGAGGGGGGCCGGGGGGAGAGAGAGGGGGGCCGGGGGGAGAGAGAGGGGGGCCGGGGGGAGAGAAAGGGGGGCCGGGGGGAGAGAGAGGGGGGCCTGGGGGAGAGAGAGGGGGGCCGGGGGCAGAGAGAGGGGGGCCGGGGGCAGAGATAGGGGGGCCGGGGGCAGAGAGAGGGGGGCCGGGGGCAGAGAGAGGGGGGCCGGGGACAGAGAGAGGGGGCCGGGGGCAGAGAGGGGGGCCGGGGGCAGAGAGAGGGGGGCCGGGGGCAGAGAGAAGGGGGCCGGGGGCAGAGAGAAAGGAGCCGGGGGGAGAGAGAGGGGGGCCGGGGGGAGAGAGAGGGGGGCCGGGGGGAGAGAGAGGGGGGTCGGGGGCAGAGAGAGGGGGGCCGGGGGGAGAGAGAGGGGGCCGGCGGGAGAGGGGGGCCGGGGGGAGAGAGAGGGGGGCCGGGGGAGAGAGAGGGGGGCCGGTGGGAGAGAGAGGGGGGCCGGGGGGAGAGAGAGGGGGGCCGGGGGGAGAGAGAGGGGGGCCTGGGAGAGAGAGAGGGGGGCCGGGGGGAGAGAGAGGGGGGCCGGGGGGAGAGAGAGGGGGGCCGGGGGGAGAGAGAGGGGGGCCGGGGGGAGAGAGAGGGGGGCCTGGGGGAGAGAGAGGGGGCCGGAGGGAGAGAGAGGGGGGGCGGGGGGAGAGAGAGGGGGGCGGTGGGGAGAGAGAGGGGGGCCGTGGGGAGAGAGATGGGGGCCGTGGGGAGAGAGAGGGGGGCCGTGGGGAGAGAGAGGGGGGCCAGGGGGAGAGAGAGGGGGGCCGGGGGGAGAGAGAGGGGGCCCGGGGGGAGAGAGAGGGGGGCCGGCGGGAGAGAGAGGTGGGCCGGGGGGGAGAGAGGGGGGCCGGGGGGAGAGAGAGGGGGGCCGGGGGGAGAGAGAGGGGGGCCGGGGGGAGAGAGAGGGGGGCCGGGGGGAGAGAGAGGGGGGCCTGGGGGAGAGAGAGGGGGGCCGGAGGGGAGAGAGAGGGGGGGCGGGGGGAGAGAGAGGGGGGCGGTGGGGAGAGAGAGGGGGGCCATGGGGAGAGAGATGGAGGCCGTGGGGAGAGAGAGGGGGGCCGTGAGGAGAGAGAGGGGGGCCAGGGGGAGAGAGAAGGGGGCCGGGGGGAGAGAGAGGGGGCCCGGGGGGAGAGAGAGGGGGGCCGGCGGGAGAGAGAGGGGGGCCGGGGAGAGAGAGGGGGGGCGGGGGGAGAGAGAGGGGGGCCGGCGGGAGAGAGAGGGGGCCGGCGGGAGAGAGAGGGGGGGCGGGGGGAGAGAGAGGGGGGCCGGGGGGAGAGAGAGGGGGGCCGGTGGGAGAGAGAGGGGGGCCGGGGGGAGAGAGAGTGGGGCCTGGGGGAGAGAGAGGGGGGCCTGGGGGAGAGAGAGGGGGGCCGGGGGCAGAGAGAGGGGGGCCGGGGGCAGAGAGAGGGGGGCCGGGGGCAGAGAGAGGGGGGCCGGGGGCAGAGAGAGGGGGGCCGGGGGCAGAGAGAGGGGGGCCGGGGGCAGAGAGAGGGGGGCCGGGGGGAGAGAGAGGGGGGCCGGGGGGAGAGAGAGGGGGGCCGGGGGCAGAGAGAGGGGGGCCGGGGGGAGAGAGAGAGGGCCGGCGGGAGAGAGAGGGGGGCCGGGGGGAGAGAGAGGGGGGCCGGGGGGAGAGAGAGGGAGGCCGGGGGGAGAGAGAGGGGGGCCGGGGGGAGAGAGAGGGGAGCCGGGGGGAGAGAGAGGGGGGCCGTGGAGAGAGAGAGGGGGGCCGGGGGGAGAGAGAGGGGGGCCGGCGGGAGAGAGAGGGGGGCCGGGGGGAGAGAGAGGGGGGTCGGGGGCAGAGAGAAGGGGTCCGGGGGGAGAGAGAGGGGGCCGGCGGGAGAGAGAGGGGGGCCGGAGGGAGAGAGAGGGGGGGCGGGGGGAGAGAGAGGGGGGCGGTGGGGAGAGAGAGGGGGGCTGTGGGGAGAGAGATGGGGGCCGTGGGGAGAGAGAGGGGGGCCGGGGGGAGAGAGAGGTGGGCCGGGGGGAGAGAGAGGGGGGCCGGGGGGAGAGAGAGGGGTGCCGGGGGGAGAGAGAGGGGGGCGGGGGCAGAGAGCGGGGGCCGGGGGAGAGAGAGGGGGGCCGGGGGCAAAGAGGGGGGGGCCGGGGGCACAGAGAGGGGGGCCGGGGGCAGAGAGATGGGGGCCGCGGGAAAGAGAGGGGGGCCGGGGGGAGAGAGAGGGGGGCCGGGGGGAGAGAGACGGGGGCCGGGGGGAGAGAGAGGGGGCCGGGGGGAGAGAGAGGGGGGCCGGGGGAGAGAGAGGGGGGCCAGGGGGAGAGAGAGGGGGGCCTGGGGGAGAGAGAGGGGGGCCGGGGGGAGAGAGAGGGGGGCCGGGGGGAGAGAGAGGGGGGCCGGCGGGAGAAAGAGGGGGGCCGGGGGGAGAGAGAGGGGGGCCGGGGGGAGAGAGAGGGGGGCCGGCGGGAGAGAGAGGCGGGCCGGCGGGAGAGAGAGGGGGCTGGGGGGAGAGAGAGGGGGGCCGGGGGGAGAGAGAGGGGGGCCGGGGGGAGAGAGAGGGGGGCCAGGGGGAGAGAGAGGGGGGCCGGGGGGAGAGAGAGGGGGGCCGGGGGGAGAGAGAGGGGGGCCTGGGAGAGAGAGAGGGGGGCCGGGGGCAGAGAGAGGGGGGCCGGGGGCAGAGATAGGGGGGCCGGGGGCAGAGAGAGGGGGGCCGGAGGCAGAGAGAGGGGGGCCGGGTACAGAGAGAGGGGGGCCGGGGGCAGAGAGGGGGGCCGGGGGCAGAGAGAGGGGGGCCGGGGGCAGAGAGAGGGGGGCCGGGAGCAGACAGAAAGGAGCCGGGGGGAGAGAGAGGGGGGCCGGGGGGAGAGAGAGGGGGGCCGGGGGGAGAGAGAGGGGGGTCGGGGGCAGAGAGAGGGGGGCCGGGGGCAGAGAGAGGGGGCCGGCGGGAGAGGGGGGCCGGGGGGAGAGAGAGGGGGGCCGGGGGGAGAGAGAGGGCGGCCGGGGGGAGAGAGAGGGGGGCCGGGGGGAGAGAGAGGGGGGCGGTGGGGAGAGAGAGGGGGGCCGTGCGGAGAGAGATGGGGGCCGTGGGGAGAGAGAGGGGGGCCGTGGGGAGAGAGAGGGGGGCCAAGGGGAGAGAGAGGGGGGCCGGGGGGAGAGAGAGGGGGCCCGGGGGGAGAGAGAGGGGGGCCGGCGGGAGAGAGACGGGGGCCGGGGGGAGAGAGAGGGGGGGCGGGGGGAGAGAGAGGGGGGGCCGGGGGGAGAGAGAGGGGGGCCGGGGGGAGAGAGAGGGGGGCAGGGGGGAGAGAGAGGGGGGGGCCGGGGGGAGAGAGAGGGGGGCAGGGGGGAGAGAGAGGGGGGCCGGGGGGAGAGAGAGGGGGTCCTGGGGGAGAGAGAGGGGGGCCTGGGGGAGAGAGAGGGGGGCCTGGGGGAGAGAGAGGGGGGCCGGGGGCAGAGAGAGGGGGGCCGGGGGCAGAGAGAGGGGGGCCGGGGGCAGAGAGAGGGGGGCCGGGGGCAGAGAGAGGGGGGCCGGGGACAGAGAGAGGGGGGCCGGGGGCAGAGAGAGGGGGGCCGGGGGGAGAGAGAGGGGGGCCGGGGGGAGAGAGAGCGGGGCCGGGGGCAGAGAGAGGGGGGCCGGGGGAGAGAGAGAGGGCCGGCGGGAGAGAGAGGGGGGCCGGGGGGAGAGAGAGGGGGGCCGGAGGGAGAGAGAGGGAGGCCGGGGGGAGAGAGAGGGGGGCCGGGGGGAGAGAGAGGGGAGCAGGGGGGAGAGAGAGGGGGGCCGTGGGGAGAGAGAGGGGGCCGGGGGGAGAGAGAGGGTGGCCGGCGGGAGAGAGAGGGGGTCCGGGGGGAGAGAGAGGGGGGTCGGGGGCAGAGAGAGGGGGTCCGGGGGGAGAGAGAGGGGGCCGGCGGGAGAGAGAGGGGGGCCGGAGGGAGAGAGAGGGGGGGCGGGGGGAGAGAGAGGGGGGCGGTGGGGAGAGAGAGGGGGGCTGTGGGGAGAGAGATGGGGGCCGTGGGGAGAGAGAGGGGGGCCGGGGGGAGAGAGAGGTGGGCCGGGGGGAGAGAGAGGGGGGCCGGGGGGAGAGAGAGGGGTGCCGGGGGGAGAGAGAGGGGGGCCGGGGGCAGAGAGCGGGGGCCGGGGGGAGAGAGAGGGGGCCGGGGGCAAAGAGGGGGGGGGGCCGGGGGCACAGAGAGGGGGGCCGGGGGGCAGAGAGATGGGGGGCGCGGGAAAGAGAGGGGGGCCGGGGGGAGAGAGAGGGGGGCCGGGGGGAGAGAGACGGGGGCCGGGGGGAGAGAGAGGGGGCCGGGGGGAGAGAGAGGGGGGCCGGGGGAGAGAGAGGGGGGCCAGGGGGAGAGAGAGGGGGGCCTGGGGGAGAGAGAGGGGGGCGGGGGCAGAGAGAGGGGGGCCGGGGGCAGAGAGAGGGGGGCCGGGGGCAGAGAGAGGAGGGCAGGGGGCAGAGAGAGGGGGGCCGGGGGCAGAGAGAGGGGGGCCGGGGGGAGAGAGAGGGGGGCCGGGGGGAAAGAGAGGGGGGCCGGGGGCAGAGAGAGGGGGGCCGGGGGAGAGAGAGAGGGCCGGCGGGAGAGAGAGGTGGGCCGGGGGGCGAGAGAGGGGGGCCGGGGGGAGAGAGAGGGAGGCTGGGGGGAGAGAGAGGGGGGCCGAGGAGAGAGAGAGGGGAGCCGGGGGGAGAGAGAGGGGGGGCCGTGGGGAGAGAGAGGGGGGCCGGGGGGAGAGAGAGGGGGGCCGGCGGGAGAGAGAGGGGGGCCGGGGGGAGAGAGAGGGGGGTCGGGGGCAGAGAGAGGGGGTCCGGGGGGAGAGAGAGGGGGCCGGCGGGAGAGAGAGGGGGGCCGGAGGGAGAGAGAGGGGGGGCGGGGGGGAGAGAGAGGGGGGCGGTGGGGAGAGAGAAGGGGGCTGTGGGGAGAGAGATGGGGGCCGTGGGGAGAGAGAGGGGGGCCGGGGGGAGAGAGAGGTGGGCCGGGGGGAGAGAGAGGGGGGCCGGGGGGAGAGAGAGGGGGGCCGGGGGCAGAGAGAGGGGGGCCGGGGCAGAGAGAGGGGGGCCGGGGGCAGAGAGAGGGGGGCCGGGGGCAGAGAGAGGGGGGCCGGGGACAGAGAGAGGGGGGCCGGGGGCAGAGAGAGGGGGGCCGGGGGCAGAGAGAGGGGGGCCGGGGGCAGAGAGAGGGGGGCCGGGGGGAGAGAGAGGGGGGCCGGGGGGAGAGAGAGGGGGGCCGGGGGCAGAGAGAGGGGGGCCGGGGGAGAGAGAGAGGGCCGGCGGGAGAGAGAGGGGGGCCGGGGGGAGAGAGAGGGGGGCCGGGGGGAGAGAGAGGGAGGCCGGGGGAGAGAGAGGGGGGCCGGGGGGAGAGAGAGGGGAGCCGGGGGGAGAGAGAGGGGGGCCGTGGGGAGAGAGAGGGGGGCCGGGGGGAGAGAGAGGGGGGCCGGCGGGAGAGAGAGGGGGGCCGGGGGGAGAGAGAGGGGGGTCGGGGGCAGAGAGAGGGGGTCCGGGGGGAGAGAGAGGGGGCCGGCGGGAGAGAGAGGGGGGCCGGAGGGAGAGAGAGGGGGGGCGGGGGGAGAGAGAGGGGGGCGGTGGGGAGAGAGAGGGGGGCTGTGGGGAGAGTGATGGGGGCCGTGGGGAGAGAGAGGGGGGCCGGGGGGAGAGAGAGGTGGGCCGGGGGGAGAGAGAGGGGGGCCGGGGGGAGAGAGAGGGGTGCCGGGGGGAGAGAGAGGGGGGCCGGGGGCAGAGAGCGGGGGCCGGGGGGAGAGAGAGGGGGGCCGGGGGCAAAGAGGGGGGGGGCAGGGGGCACAGAGAGGGGGGGGGGCCGGGGGCAGAGAGATGGGGGCCGCGGGAAAGAGAGGGGGGCCGGGGGGAGAGAGAGGGGGGCCGGGGGGAGAGAGACGGGGCCGGGGGAGAGAGAGGGGGCCGGGGGGAGAGAGAGGGGGGCCGGGGGGAGAGAGAGGGGGGCCAGGGGGAGAGAGAGGGGGGCCTGGGGGAGAGAGAGGGGGGCGGGGGCAGAGAGAGGGGGGCCGGGGGCAGAGAGAGGGGGGCCGGGGGCAGAGAGAGGGGGGCAGGGGGCAGAGAGAGGGGGGCCGGGGGCAGAGAGAGGGGGGCCGGGGGGAGAGAGAGGGGGGCCGGGGGGAGAGAGAGGGGGGCCGGGGGCAGAGAGAGGGGGGCCGGGGGAGAGAGAGAGGGCCGGCGGGAGAGAGAGGGGGGCCGGGGGGAGAGAGAGGGGGGCCGGGGGGAGAGAGAGGGAGGCTGGGGGGAGAGAGAGGGGGGCCGAGGAGAGAGAGAGGGGAGCCGGGGGGAGAGAGAGGGGGGCCGTGGGGAGAGAGAGGGGGGCCGGGGGGAGAGAGAGGGGGGCCGGCGGGAGAGAGAGGGGGGCCGGGGGGAGAGAGAGGGGGGTCGGGGGCAGAGAGAGGGGGTCCGGGGGGAGAGAGAGGGGGCCGGCGGGAGAGAGAGGGGGGCCGGAGGGAGAGAGAGGGGGGGCGGGGGGAGAGAGAGGGGGGCGGTGGGGAGAGAGAAGGGGGCTGTGGGGAGAGAGATGGGGGCCGTGGGGAGAGAGAGGGGGGCCGGGGGGAGAGAGAGGTGGGCCGGGGGGAGAGAGAGGGGGGGCCGGGGGGAGAGAGAGGGGTGCCGGGGGGAGAGAGAGGGGGGCCGGGGGAAGAGAGCGGGGGCCGGGGGGAGAGAGAGGGGGGCCGGGGGCAGAGAGAGGGGGGCCGGGGGCAGAGAGAGGGGGGCCGGGGGCAGAGAGAGGGGGGCAGGGGGCAGAGAGAGAGGGGCAGGGGACAGAGAGAGGGGGGCCGGGGGCAGAGAGAGGGGGGCCGGGGTCAGAGAGAGGGGGGCCGGGGGCAGAGAGAAAGGGGCCGGGGGGAGAGAGAGGGGGGCTGGTGGGAGAGAGAGGGGGGCCGGGGGGAGAGAGAGGGGGGCCGGGGGCAGAGAGAGGTTGGCCAGGGGGAGAGAGAGGGGGCCGGCGGGAGAGAGAGGGGGGCCGGAGGGAGAGAGAGGGGGGTCGGGGGGAGAGAGAGGGGCGCCGGGGGGAGAGAGAGGGGGGCCGGGGGGAGAGAGAGGGGGGCCGGGGGGAGAGAGAGGGGGGCCGGGGGGAGAGAGAGGGGGGCCGGGGGGGAGAGAGAGGGGGGCCGGCGGGAGAGAGAGGGGGGTCGGGGGCAGAGAGAGGGGGGCAGGGGGCAGAGAGAGGGGGGCCGGGGGCAGAGAGAGGGGGGCCGGGGGCAGAGAGAGGGGGGCCGGGGGCAGAGAGAGGGGGGTCGGCGGGAGATAGAGGGGGGCCGGGGAGAGAGAGAGGGGGGCAGGCGGGAGAGAGAGGGGGGACGGGGGGAGAGAGAAGGGGGCTGGGGGGAGAGAGAGGGGGGCAGGGGAGGACAGAGAGGGGGGCCGGGGGTTGAGAGAGTGGCGCCGGGGGGAGAGAGAGGGGGGCCGGGGAGAGAGAGAGGGGGGCCGGCGGGAGAGAGAGGGGGGCCGGGGCGAGAGAGAGGGGGGCCGGGGGGAGACAGTGGGGGGCCGGCGAGAGAGAGAGGGGGGCCGGGGGGAGAGAGAGGGGGGCCGGCGGGAGAGAGAGGGGGGCCGGCGGGAGAGAGAGGGGGGCCGGGGGGAGAGAGAGGGGGGCCGGGGGGAGAGAGAGGGGGGCCGGGGGGAGAGAGAGGGGGGCCGGGGGGAGAGAGAGGGGGGCCAGCGTGAGAGAGAGGGGGGCCGGGGCGAGAGAGAGGGGGGCCGGGGGGAGAGAGAGGGAGGCCGGCGGGAGAGAGAGGGGGGCCGGGGTGAGAGAGAGGGGGGCCGGCGGGAGAGAGAGGGTGGCCGGCGGGAGAGAGAGGGGGGCCGGGGGGAGAGAGAGGGGGGCCGAGGGGAGAGAGAGGGGGGCCGTGGGCAGAGAGCGTGGGGGCCGGGGGGAGAGAGAGGGGGGCCGGGGGCAAAGAGGGGGAGGGCCGGGGGCACAGAGAGGGGGCCGGGGGCAGAGAGAGGGGGGCCGGGGGCAGAGAGAGGGGGGCTGGGGGCAGAGAGAGGGGGGCCGGGGGGAGAGAGAGGGGGGCCGGCGGGAAAGAGAGGGGGGCCGGGGGGAGAGAGAGGGGGGCCGGGGGGAGAGAAGGGGGGCCGGGGGCAGAGAGAGGGGGGCCGGGGGCAGAGAGAGGGGGGCCGGGGGCAGAGAGAGGGGGGCTGGGGGAAAAGAGAGGGGGGCCGGGGGGAGAGAGAGGGGGGCTGGGGAGAGAGAAGGGGGGCCGGGGGCAGAGAGAGGGGGGCCGGGGGCAGAGAGAGGGGGGCCGGGGGCAGAGAGAGGGGGGCTGGGGGCAGAGAGAGGGGGGCCGGGGGGAGAGAGAGGGGGGCCGGGGGGAGAGAGAGGGGGGCCGGGGGGAGAGAGAGGGGGACCGGGGGGAGAGAGAGGGGGCCGGGGGCGGAGAGAGGAGGGCCGGGGGGAGAGAGAGGGGGGCCAGCGGGAGAGAGAGGGGGGCCGGGGGGAGAGAGAGGAGGGCCGGGGGGAGAGAGAGGGGGGACGGGGGGAGAGACAGGGTGGCCGGGGGGAGAGAGAGGGGGGCCGGGGGGGAGAGAGTGGGGGGCCGGGGGTAGAGAGAGGGGGGCCGGGGGGAGAGAGAGGGGGGCCGGGGGGAGAGAGAGGGGGGCCGGCGGGAGAGAGAGGGGGGCGGGGCGAGAGAGAGGGGGGCCGGGGGGAGAGAGAGGGGGGCCGGCGGGAGAGAGAGGGGGGCCGGGGGGAGAGAGAGGGGGGCCGGCGGGAGAGAGAGGGGGGCCGGCGGGAGAGAGAGGGGGGCCGGGGGGAGAGAGAGGGGGGCCGGGGGGAGAGAGAGGGGGGCCGGGGAGAGAGAGAGGGGGGCCGGGGGGGAGAGAGAGGGGGGCCGGGGGTAGAGAGAGGGGGGCCGGGGGGAGAGAGAGGGGGGCCGGGGGGAGAGAGAGGGGGGCCGGCGGGAGAGAGAGGGGGCCGGGGCGAGAGAGAGGGGGGCCGGGGGGAGAGAGAAGGGGGCCGGCGGGAGAGAGAGGGGGGCCGGGGGGAGAGAGAGGGGGGCCGGCGGGAGAGAGAGGGGGGCCGGCGGGAGAGAGAGGGGGGCCGGGGGGAGAGAGAGGGGGGCCGGGGGGAGAGAGAGGGGGGCCGGGGGGAGAGAGAGGGGGGCTGGGAGGAGAGAGAGGGTTGCCGGGGGGAGAGAGAGGGGGGCCGGGGGCAGAGAGCGGGGGGCCAGGGGGAGAGAGAGGGGGGCCGGGGGCAAAGAGGGGGGGGCCGGGGGCACAGAGAGGGGGGCCGGGGGCAGAGAGAGGGGGGCCTGGGGAAAGAGAGGGGGGCCGGGGGGAGAGAGAGGGGGGCCGGCGGGAGAGAGAGGGGGCCGGGGCGAGAGAGAGGGGGGCCGGGGGGAGAGAGAAGGGGGCCGGTGGGAGAGAGAGGGGGGCCGGGGGGAGAGAGAGGGGGGCCGGCGGGAGAGAGAGGGGGGCCGGCACGAGAGAGAGGGGGGCCGGGGGGAGAGAGAGGGGGGCCGGGGTGAGAGAGAGGGGGGCCGGCGGGAGAGAGAGGGGGGCCGGCGGGAGAGAGAGGGGGGCCGGGGGGAGAGAGAGGGGGGCCGGGGGGAGAGAGAGGGGGGCCGTGGGCAGAGAGCGGGGGGCCGGGGGGAGAGAGAGGGGGGCCGGGGGCAAAGAGGGGGAGGGCCGGGGGCACAGAGAGGGGGCCGGGGGCAGAGAGAGGGGGGCCGGGGGCAGAGAGAGGGGGGCCGGGGGCAGAGAGAGGGGGGCCGGGGGGAGAGAGAGGGGGGCCGGGGGAAAAGAGAGGGGGGCCGGGGGGAGAGAGAGGGGGGCTGGGGAGAGAGAAGGGGGGCCGGGGGCAGAGAGAGGGGGGCCGGGGGCAGAGAGAGGGGGGCCGGGGGCAGAGAGAGGGGGGCTGGGGGCAGAGAGAGGGGGGCCGGGGGGAGAGAGAGGGGGGCCGGGGGGAGAGAGAGGGGGGCCGGGGGGAGAGAGAGGGGGGCCGGGGGGAGAGAGAGGGGGACCGGGGGGAGAGAGAGGGGGCCGGGGGCGGAGAGAGGAGGGCCGGGGGGAGAGAGAGGGGGGCCAGCGGGAGAGAGAGGGGGGCCGGGGGGAGAGAGAGGAGGGCCGGGGGGAGAGAGAGGGGGGACGGGGGGAGAGACAGGGTGGCCGGGGGGAGAGAGAGGGGGGCCGGGGGGGAGAGAGAGGGGGGCCGGGGGTAGAGAGAGGGGGGCCGGGGGGAGAGAGAGGGGGGCCGGGGGGAGAGAGAGGGGGGCCGGCGGGAGAGAGAGGGGGGCGGGGCGAGAGAGAGGGGGGCCGGGGGGAGAGAGAGGGGGGCCGGCGGGAGAGAGAGGGGGGCCGGGGGGAGAGAGAGGGGGGCCGGCGGGAGAGAGAGGGGGGCCGGCGGGAGAGAGAGGGGGGCCGGGGGGAGAGAGAGGGGGGCCGGGGGGAGAGAGAGGGGGGCCGGGGAGAGAGAGAGGGGGGCCGGGGGGAGAGAGAGGGGGGCCGGGGAGAGAGAGAGGGGGGCCGGGGGGGAGAGAGAGGGGGGCCGGGGGTAGAGAGAGGGGGGCCGGGGGGAGAGAGAGGGGGGCCGGGGGGAGAAAGAGGGGGGCCGGCGGGAGAGAGAGGGGGGCCGGCGGGAGAGAGAGGGGGCCGGGGCGAGAGAGAGGGGGGCCGGGGGGAGAGAGAAGGGGGCCGGTGGGAGAGAGAGGGGGGCCGGGGGGAGAGAGAGGGGGGCCGGCGGGAGAGAGAGGGGGGCCGGCACGAGAGAGAGGGGGGCCGGGGGGAGAGAGAGGGGGGCCGGGGTGAGAGAGAGGGGGGCCGGCGGGAGAGAGAGGGGGGCCGGCGGGAGAGAGAGGGGGGCCGGGGGGAGAGAGAGGGGGGCCGGGGGGAGAGAGAGGGGGGCCGTGGGCAGAGAGCGGGGGGCCGGGGGGAGAGAGAGGGGGGCCGGGGGCAAAGAGGGGGAGGGCCGGGGGCACATAGAGGGGGCCGGGGGCAGAGAGAGGGGGGCCGGGGGCAGAGAGAGGGGGGCCGGGGGCAGAGAGAGGGGGGCCGGGGGGAGAGAGAGGGGGGCCGGGGGAAAAGAGAGGGGGGCCGGGGGGAGAGAGAGGGGGGCTGGGGAGAGAGAAGGGGGGCCGGGGGCAGAGAGAGGGGGGCCGGGGGCAGAGAGAGGGGGGCCGGGGGCAGAGAGAGGGGGGCTGGGGGCAGAGAGAGGGGGGCCGGGGGGAGAGAGAGGGGGGCCGGGGGGAGAGAGAGGGGGGCCGGGGGGAGAGAGAGGGGGACCGGGGGGAGAGAGAGGGGGCCGGGGGCGGAGAGAGGAGGGCCGGGGGGAGAGAGAGGGGGGCCAGCGGGAGAGAGAGGGGGGCCGGGGGGAGAGAGAGGAGGGCCGGGGGGAGAGAGAGGGGGGACGGGGGGAGAGACAGGGTGGCCGGGGGGAGAGAGAGGGGGGCCGGGGGGGAGAGAGAGGGGGGCCGGGGGTAGAGAGAGGGGGGCCGGGGGGAGAGAGAGGGGGGCCGGGGGGAGAGAGAGGGGGGCCGGCGGGAGAGAGAGGGGGGCGGGGCGAGAGAGAGGGGGGCCGGGGGGAGAGAGAGGGGGGCCGGCGGGAGAGAGAGGGGGGCCGGGGGGAGAGAGAGGGGGGCCGGCGGGAGAGAGAGGGGGGCCGGCGGGAGAGAGAGGGGGGCCGGGGGGAGAGAGAGGGGGGCCGGGGGGAGAGAGAGGGGGGCCGGGGAGAGAGAGAGGGGGGCCGGGGGGGAGAGAGAGGGGGGCCGGGGGTAGAGAGAGGGGGGCCGGGGGGAGAGAGAGGGGGGCCGGGGGGAGAGAGAGGGGGGCCGGCGGGAGAGAGAGGGGGCCGGGGCGAGAGAGAGCGGGGCCGGGGGGAGAGAGAAGGGGGCCGGCGGGAGAGAGAGGGGGGCCGGGGGGAGAGAGAGGGGGGCCGGCGGGAGAGAGAGGGGGGCCGGCGGGAGAGAGAGGGGGGCCGGGGGGAGAGAGAGGGGGGCCGGGGGGAGAGAGAGGGGGGCCGGGGGGAGAGAGAGGGGGGCTGGGAGGAGAGAGAGGGTTGCCGGGGGGAGAGAGAGGGGGGCCGGGGGCAGAGAGTGGGGGGCCAGGGGGAGAGAGAGGGGGGCCGGGGGCAAAGAGGGGGGGGCCGGGGGCACAGAGAGGGGGGCCGGGGGCAGAGAGAGGGGGGCCTGGGGAAAGAGAGGGGGGCCGGGGGGAGAGAGAGGGGGGCCGGCGGGAGAGAGAGGGGGCCGGGGCGAGAGAGAGGGGGGCCGGGGGGAGAGAGAAGGGGGCCGGTGGGAGAGAGAGGGGGGCCGGGGGGAGAGAGAGGGGGGCCGGCGGGAGAGAGAGGGGGGCCGGCACGAGAGAGAGGGGGCCGGGGCGAGAGAGAGGGGGGCCGGGGGGAGAGAGAAGGGGGCCGGCGGGAGAGAGAGGGGGGCCGGGGGGAGAGAGAGGGGGGCCGGCGGGAGAGAGAGGGGGGCCGGCGGGAGAGAGAGGGGGGCCGGGGGGAGAGAGAGGGGGGCCGGGGGGAGAGAGAGGGGGGCCGGGGGGAGAGAGAGGGGGGCTGGGAGGAGAGAGAGAGGGTTGCCGGGGGGAGAGAGAGGGGGGCCGGGGGCAGAGAGTGGGGGGCCAGGGGGAGAGAGAGGGGGGCCGGGGGCAAAGAGGGGGGGGCCGGGGGCACAGAGAGGGGGCCGGGGGCAGAGAGAGGGGGGCCTGGGGAAAGAGAGGGGGGCCGGGGGGAGAGAGAGGGGGGCCGGCGGGAGAGAGAGGGGGCCGGGGCGAGAGAGAGGGGGGCCGGGGGGAGAGAGAAGGGGGCCGGTGGGAGAGAGAGGGGGGCCGGGGGGAGAGAGAGGGGGGCCGGCGGGAGAGAGAGGGGGGCCGGCACGAGAGAGAGGGGGGCCGGGGGGGAGAGAGAGGGGGGCCGGGGGTAGAGAGAGGGGGGCCGGGGGGAGAGAGAGGGGGGCCGGGGGGAGAGAGAGGGGGGCCGGCGGGAGAGAGAGGGGGGCGGGGCGAGAGAGAGGGGGGCCGGGGGGAGAGAGAGGGGGGCCGGCGGGAGAGAGAGGGGGGCCGGGGGGAGAGAGAGGGGGGCCGGCGGGAGAGAGAGGGGGGCCGGCGGGAGAGAGAGGGGGGCCGGGGGGAGAGAGAGGGGGGCCGGGGGGAGAGAGAGGGGGGCCGGGGAGAGAGAGAGGGGGGCCGGGGGGGAGAGAGAGGGGGGCCGGGGGTAGAGAGAGGGGGGCCGGGGGGAGAGAGAGGGGGGCCGGGGGGAGAGAGAGGGGGGCCGGCGGGAGAGAGAGGGGGCCGGGGCGAGAGAGAGGGGGGCCGGGGGGAGAGAGAAGGGGGCCGGCGGGAGAGAGAGGGGGGCCGGGGGGAGAGAGAGGGGGGCCGGCGGGAGAGAGAGGGGGGCCGGCGGGAGAGAGAGGGGGGCCGGGGGGAGAGAGAGGGGGGCCGGGGGGAGAGAGAGGGGGGCCGGGGGGAGAGAGAGGGGGGCTGGGAGGAGAGAGAGGGTTGCCGGGGGGAGAGAGAGGGGGGCCGGGGGCAGAGAGTGGGGGGCCAGGGGGAGAGAGAGGGGGGCCGGGGGCAAAGAGGGGGGGGCCGGGGGCACAGAGAGGGGGGCCGGGGGCAGAGAGAGGGGGGCCTGGGGAAAGAGAGGGGGGCCGGGGGGAGAGAGAGGGGGGCCGGCGGGAGAGAGAGGGGGCCGGGGCGAGAGAGAGGGGGGCCGGGGGGAGAGAGAAGGGGGCCGGTGGGAGAGAGAGGGGGGCCGGGGGGAGAGAGAGGGGGGCCGGCGGGAGAGAGAGGGGGGCCGGCACGAGAGAGAGGGGGGCCGGGGGGAGAGAGAGGGGGGCCGGGGGGAGAGAGAGGGTGGCCGGGGGGAGAGAGAGGGGGGCCGGGGGGAGAGAGAGGGGGGCTGGGAGGAGAGAGAGGGTTGCCGGGGGGAGAGAGAGGGGGGCCGGGGGCAGAGAGCGGGGGGCCGGGGGGAGAGAGAGGGGGGCCGGGGGCAAAGAGGGGGGGGCCGGGGGCACAGAGAGGGGGGCCGGGGTCAGAGAGAGGGGGGCCTGGGGAAAGAGAGGGGGGCCGGGGGTAGAGAGAGAGGGGCCGGGGGGAGAGAGAGGGGGGCCGGGGGGAGAGAGAGGGGGGCCAGGGGGAGAGAGAGGAGGGCCGGGGGGAGAGAGAGGGGTGCCGTGGGGAGAGAGAGGGGGGCCGTGGGGACAGAGAGGGGGGCCGTGTGGAGAGAGAGGGGGGCCGTGGGGAGAGAGAGGTGGGTCCAGGGGGAGAGAGAGGAGGGCCGTGGGGAGAGAGAGGGGTGCCGTGGGGAGAGAGAGGGGGGCCGTGGGGAGAAAGAGGGGGGCCGTGGGGAGAGAGAGGGGGGCCGTGGGGAGAGAGAGGGGGGCCCTGGGGAGAGAGAGGGGGGCCGGGGGGAGAGAGAGGGGGGCCGGGGGGAGAGAGAGGGGGACCGGGGGGAGAGAGAGGGGGGCCGGGTGGGAGAGAGAGGGAGGCCGGGGGTAGAGAGAGGGGGGCCGGGGGGAGAGAGAGGGGGGCCGGGGGAGAGAGAGGGGGGCCGACGGGAGAGTGAGGGGGGCCGGGGCGAGATAGGGGGGGCCGGGGGGAGAGAGAGGGGGGCCGGCGGGAGAGAGAGCGGGGCCGGGGGGAGAGAGAGGGGGGCCGGCGGGAGAGAGAGGGGGGCCGGCGGGAGAGAGAGCGGGACCGGGGGGAGAGAGAGGGGGGCCGGGGGGAGAGAGAGGGGGGCCGGGGGGAGAGAGAGGGGGGCCGGGGGGAGAGAGGGGGGTGTCGGGGGGAGAGAGAGGGGGGCCGGGCGCGGAGAGAGGGTGGCCGGGGGGAGAGAGAGGGGGGCCGGGGGGGAGAGAGAGGGGGGCCGGGGGTAGAGAGAGGGGGGCCGGGGGGAGAGAGAAGGGGGCCGGGGGGAGAGAGAGGGGGCCCGGCGGGAGAGAGAGGGGGGCCGGGGCGAAAGAGAGGGGGGCCGGGGGGAGAGAGAGGGGGGCCGGCGGGAGAGAGAGGGGGGCCGGCAGGAGAGAGAGGGGGGCCGGGGGGAGAGAGAGGGGGGCCCGGGGAGAGAGAGAGGGGGGCCGGGGGGAGAGAGAGGGGGGCCGGGGGGAGAGAGAGGGGGGCCGGGGGGAGAGAGAGGGTGGCCGGGGGTGAGAGAGAGGGGGGCCGGGGGTAGAGAGAGGGGGGCCGGGGGGAGAGAGAGGGGGGCCGGGGGGAGAGAGAGGGGGGCCGGCGGGAGAGAGAGGGGGGCCGGGGCGAGAGAGAGGGGGGCCGGGGGGAGAGAGAGGGGGGCCGGGGGGAGAGAGAGGGGGGCCGGCGGGAGAGAGAGGGGGGCCGGCGGGAGAGAGAGGGGGGCCGGGGGGAGAGAGAGGGGGGCCGGGGGGAGAGAGAGGGGGGCCGGGGGGAGAGAGAGGGGGCCGGGGGGAGAGAGAGGGGGGCCGGGGGGAGAGAGAGGGGTGCCGGGGGGAGAGAGAGGGGGGCCGGGGGCAGAGAGCGGGGGGCCGGGGGGAGAGAGAGGGGGGCTGGGGGCAAAGAGGGGGGGTCCGGGGGCACAGAGAGGGGGGCCGGGGGCAGAGAGAGGGGGGCCTGGGGAAAGAGAGGGGGGCCGGGGGCAGAGAGCGGGGGGCCGGGGGGAGAGAGAGGGGGGCCGGGGGCAAAGAGGGGGTCCGGGGGCACAGAGAGGGGGGCCGGGGGCAGAGAGAGGGGGGCCTGGGGAAAGAGAGGGGGGCCGGGGGTAGAGAGAGGGGGGCCGTGGGGAGAGAGAGGGGGGCCGTGGGGAGAGAGAGGGGGGCCAGGGGGATAGAGAGCAGGGCCGTGGGGAGAGAGAGGGGTGCCGTGGGGAGAGAGAGGGGGGCCGTGGGGACAGAGAGGGGGGCCGTGGGGAGAGAGAGGGGGGCCGTGGGGAGAGAGAGGGGGGCCGTGGGGAGAGAAAGGGGGGCCGGGGGGAGAGAGAGGGGGGCCGGGGGGAGAGAGAGGGGGGCCGGGGGGAGAGAGAGGGGGGCCGGGGGGGAGAGAGAGGGGGGCCGGGGGTAGAGAGAGGGGGGCCGGGGGGAGAGAGAGGGGCGCCGGCGGGAGAGAGAGGGGGGCCGTGGGGAGAGAGAGGGGGGCCGGAGGGAGAGAGAGGGGGGCCGGCGGGAGAGAGCGGGGGCTGGGGGGAGAGAGAGGGGGGCCGGCGGGAGAGAGGGGGGCCGGCGGGAGAGAGAGGGGGGCCGGGGGGAGAGAGAGGGGGGCCGGGGGGAGAGAGAGGGGGGCCGGGGGGAGAGAGAGGGGGCCGGGGGGAGAGAGAGGGGGGCCGGGGGGAGAGAGAGGGGTGCGGGGGGGAGAGAGAGGGGGGCCGGGGGCATTTTTCTGGGGGCCGGGGGGAGAGAGAGGGGGGCCGGGGGCAAAGAGGGGGGGTCCGGGGGCACAGAGAGGGGGGCCGGGGGCAGAGAGAGGGGGGCCTGGGGAAAGAGAGGGGGGCCGGGGGCAGAGAGCAGGGGGCCGGGGGGAGAGAGAGGGGGGCCGGGGGAAAAGAGGGGGTCCGGGGGCACAGAGAGGGGGGCCGGGGGCAGAGAGAGGGGGGCCTGGGGAAAGAGAGGGGGGCCGGGGGTAGAGAGAGGGGGGCCGGGGGGAGAGAGAGGGGGGCCGGGGGGAGAGAGAGGGGGGCCAGGGGGAGAGAGAGGAGGGCCGTGGGGAGAGAGAGGGGTGCCGTGGGGAGAGAGAGGGGGGCCGTGGGGACAGAGAGGGGGGCCGTGGGGAGAGAGAGGGGGGCCGTGGGGAGAGAGAGGGGGGCCAGGGGGATAGAGAGCAGGGCCGTGGGGAGAGAGAGGGGTGCAGTGGGGAGAGAGAGGGGGGCCGTGGGGACAGAGAGGGGGGCCGTGGGGAGAGAGAGGGGGGCCGTGGGGAGAGAGAGGGGGGCCGTGGGGAGAGAAAGGGGGGCCGTGGGGAGAGAGAGGGGGGCCGGGGGGAGAGAGAGCGGGGCCGGGGGGAGAGAGAGGGGGGCCGGGGGGAGAGAGAGGGGGGCCGGGCGGGAGAGAGAGGGGGGCCGGGGGTAGAGAGAGGGGGGCCGGGGGGAGAGAGAGGGGGGCCGGCGGGAGAGAGAGGGGGGCCGGGGCGAGAGAGAGGGGGGCCGGGGGAGAGAGAGGGGGGCTGGCGGGAGAGAGAGGGGGGCCGGGGGGAGAGAGAGGGGGGCCGGCGGGAGAGAGAGGGGGGCCGGCGGGAGAGAGAGGGGGGCCGGGGGGAGAGAGAGGGGGGCCGGGGGGAGAGACAGGGGGGCCGGGGGGAGAGAGAGGGGGGCCGGGGGGAGAGAGAGGGGTGCCGGGGGGAGAGAGAGGGGGGCCGGGGGCAAAGAGGGGGGGCCGGGGGCACAGAGAGGGGGGCCGGGGGGAGAGAGAGGGGGGCCGGAGGGAGAGAGAGGGGGGCCGGCGGGAGAGAGCGGGGGCCGGGGGGAGAGAGAGGGGGGCCGGCGGGAGAGAGGGGGGCCGGCGGGAGAGAGAGGGGGGCCGGGGGGAGAGAGAGGGGGGCCGGGGGGAGAGAGAGGGGGGCCGGGGGGAGAGAGAGGGGGCCGGGGGGAGAGAGAGGGGGGCCGGGGGGAGAGAGAGGGGTGCGGGGGGGAGAGAGAGGGGGGCCGGGGGCATTTTTCTGGGGGCCGGGGGGAGAGAGAGGGGGGCCGGGGGCAAAGAGGGGGGGTCCGGGGGCACAGAGAGGGGGGCCGGGGGCAGAGAGAGGGGGGCCTGGGGAAAGAGAGGGGGGCCGGGGGCAGAGAGCAGGGGGCCGGGGGGAGAGAGAGGGGGGCCGGGGGAAAAGAGGGGGTCCGGGGGCACAGAGAGGGGGGCCGGGGGCAGAGAGAGGGGGGCCTGGGGAAAGAGAGGGGGGCCGGGGGTAGAGAGAGGGGGGCCGGGGGGAGAGAGAGGGGGGCCGGGGGGAGAGAGAGGGGGGCCAGGGGGAGAGAGAGGAGGGCCGTGGGGAGAGAGAGGGGTGCCGTGGGGAGAGAGAGGGGGGCCGTGGGGACAGAGAGGGGGGCCGTGGGGAGAGAGAGGGGGGCCGTGGGGAGAGAGAGGGGGGCCAGGGGGATAGAGAGCAGGGCCGTGGGGAGAGAGAGGGGTGCCGTGGGGAGAGAGAGGGGGGCCGTGGGGACAGAGAGGGGGGCCGTGGGGAGAGAGAGGGGGGCCGTGGGGAGAGAGAGGGGGGCCGTGGGGAGAGAAAGGGGGGCCGTGGGGAGAGAGAGGGGGGCCGGGGGGAGAGAGAGCGGGGCCGGGGGGAGAGAGAGGGGAACCGGGGGGAGAGAGAGGGGGGCCGGGCGGGAGAGAGAGGGGGGCCGGGGGTAGAGAGAGGGGGGCCGGGGGGAGAGAGAGGGGGGCCGGCGGGAGAGAGAGGGGGGCCGGGGCGAGAGAGAGGGGGGCCGGGGGAGAGAGAGGGGGGCTGGCGGGAGAGAGAGGGGGGCCGGGGGGAGAGAGAGGGGGGCCGGCGGGAGAGAGAGGGGGGCCGGGGGGAGAGAGAGGGGGGCCGGGGGGAGAGAGAGGGGGGCCGGGGGGAGAGACAGGGGGGCCGGGGGGAGAGAGAGGGGGGCCGGGGGGAGAGAGAGGGGTGCCGGGGGGAGAGAGAGGGGGGCCGGGGGCAAAGAGGGGGGGCCGGGGGCACAGAGAGGGGGGGCGGGGGCAGAGAGAGGGGCGCCTGGGGAAAGAGAGGGGGGCCGGGGGTAGAGAGAGGGGGGACGGGGGGAGAGAGAGGGGGGCCGGGGGGAGAGAGAGGGGGGCCAGGGGGAGAGAGAGGAGGGCCGTGGGGAGAGGGGTGCCGTGGGGAGAGAGAGGGGGGCCGTGGGGACAGAGAGGGGGGCCGTGGGGAGAGAGAGGGGGGCCGTGGGGAGAGAGAGGGGGGCCGTGGGGAGAGAGAGGGGGGCCGGGGGGAGGGAGAGGGGGGCCGTGGGGAGAGAGAGGGGGGCCGTGGGGAGAGAGAGGGGGGCCGTGGGGAGAGAGAGGGGGGCGTTGGGGAGAGAGAAGGGGGCGGTGGGGAGAGAGAGGGGCGCGGTGGGGAGAGACAGGGGGGCCGTGGGGAGAGAGGGGGGGGGCCGTGGGGAGAGAGAGGAGGGCCGTGGGGAGAGAGAGGGGGGCCGTGTGGAGAGAGAGGGGAGCCGTGGGTAGAGAGAGGGGGGGCGTGGGTAGAGAGAGGGGGGCCGGGGGGAGAGAGAGGGGGGCCGGGGGGAGAGAGAGGGGGGCCGGGGCGAGAGAGAGGGGGGCCGGGGGAGAGAGAGGGGGGCCGGCGGGAGAGAGAGGGGGGCCGGGGGGAGAGAGAGGGGGGCCGGCGGGAGAGAGAGGGGGGCCGGGGGGAGAGAGAGGGGGGCCGGGGGGAGAGAGAGGGGGGCCGGGGGGAGAGACAGGGGGGCCGGGGGGAGAGAGAGGGGGGCCGGGGGGAGAGAGAGGGGTGCCGGGGGGAGAGAGAGGGGGGCCGGGGGCAAAGAGGGGGGGCCGGGGGCACAGAGAGGGGGGCCGGGGGCAGAGAGAGGGGCGCCTGGGGAAAGAGAGGGGGGCCGGGGGTAGAGAGAGGGGGGACGGGGGGAGAGAGAGGGGGGCCGGGGGGAGAGAGAGGGGGGCCAGGGGGAGAGAGAGGAGGGCCGTGGGGAGAGGGGTGCCGTGGGGAGAGAGAGGGGGGCCGTGGGGACAGAGAGGGGGGCCGTGGGGAGAGAGAGGGGGGCCGTGGGGAGAGAGAGGGGGGCCGTGGGGAGAGAGAGGGGGGCCGGGGGGAGGGAGAGGGGGGCCGTGGGGAGAGAGAGGGGGGCCGTGGGGAGAGAGAGGGGGGCCGTGGGGAGAGAGAGGGGGGCGTTGGGGAGAGAGAAGGGGGCGGTGGGGAGAGAGAGGGGCGCGGTGGGGAGAGACAGGGGGGCCGTGGGGAGAGAGGGGGGGGGCCGTGGGGAGAGAGAGGAGGGCCGTGGGGAGAGAGAGGGGGGCCGGGGGGAGAGAGAGGGGGGCCGGCGGGAGAGAGAGGGGGGCCGGCGGGAGAGAGAGGGGGGCCGGGGGGAGAGAGAGGGGGGCCGGGGGGAGAGACAGGGGGGCCGGGGGGAGAGAGAGGGGGGCCGGGGGGAGAGAGAGGGGTGCCGGGGGGAGAGAGAGGGGGGCCGGGGGCAAAGAGGGGGGGCCGGGGGCACAGAGAGGGGGGCCGGGGGGAGAGAGAGGGGGGCCGGAGGGAGAGAGAGGGGGGCCGGCGGGAGAGAGCGGGGGCCGGGGGGAGAGAGAGGGGGGCCGGCGGGAGAGAGGGGGGCCGGCGGGAGAGAGAGGGGGGCCGGGGGGAGAGAGAGGGGGGCCGGGGGGAGAGAGAGGGGGGCCGGGGGGAGAGAGAGGGGGCCGGGGGGAGAGAGAGGGGGGCCGGGGGGAGAGAGAGGGGTGCGGGGGGGAGAGAGAGGGGGGCCGGGGGCATTTTTCTGGGGGCCGGGGGGAGAGAGAGGGGGGCCGGGGGCAAAGAGGGGGGGTCCGGGGGCACAGAGAGGGGGGCCGGGGGCAGAGAGAGGGGGGCCTGGGGAAAGAGAGGGGGGCCGGGGGCAGAGAGCAGGGGGCCGGGGGGAGAGAGAGGGGGGCCGGGGGAAAAGAGGGGGTCCGGGGGCACAGAGAGGGGGGCCGGGGGCAGAGAGAGGGGGGCCTGGGGAAAGAGAGGGGGGCCGGGGGTAGAGAGAGGGGGGCCGGGGGGAGAGAGAGGGGGGCCGGGGGGAGAGAGAGGGGGGCCAGGGGGAGAGAGAGGAGGGCCGTGGGGAGAGAGAGGGGTGCCGTGGGGAGAGAGAGGGGGGCCGTGGGGACAGAGAGGGGGGCCGTGGGGAGAGAGAGGGGGGCCGTGGGGAGAGAGAGGGGGGCCAGGGGGATAGAGAGCAGGGCCGTGGGGAGAGAGAGGGGTGCCGTGGGGAGAGAGAGGGGGGCCGTGGGGACAGAGAGGGGGGCCGTGGGGAGAGAGAGGGGGGCCGTGGGGAGAGAGAGGGGGGCCGTGGGGAGAGAAAGGGGGGCCGTGGGGAGAGAGAGGGGGGCCGGGGGGAGAGAGAGCGGGGCCGGGGGGAGAGAGAGGGGGGCCGGGGGGAGAGAGAGGGGGGCCGGGCGGGAGAGAGAGGGGGGCCGGGGGTAGAGAGAGGGGGGCCGGGGGGAGAGAGAGGGGGGCCGGCGGGAGAGAGAGGGGGGCCGGGGCGAGAGAGAGGGGGGCCGGGGGAGAGAGAGGGGGGCTGGCGGGAGAGAGAGGGGGGCCGGGGGGAGAGAGAGGGGGGCCGGCGGGAGAGAGAGGGGGGCCGGGGGGAGAGAGAGGGGGGCCGGGGGGAGAGAGAGGGGGGCCGGGGGGAGAGACAGGGGGGCCGGGGGGAGAGAGAGGGGGGCCGGGGGGAGAGAGAGGGGTGCCGGGGGGAGAGAGAGGGGGGCCGGGGGCAAAGAGGGGGGGCCGGGGGCACAGAGAGGGGGGGCGGGGGCAGAGAGAGGGGCGCCTGGGGAAAGAGAGGGGGGCCGGGGGTAGAGAGAGGGGGGACGGGGGGAGAGAGAGGGGGGCCGGGGGGAGAGAGAGGGGGGCCAGGGGGAGAGAGAGGAGGGCCGTGGGGAGAGGGGTGCCGTGGGGAGAGAGAGGGGGGCCGTGGGGACAGAGAGGGGGGCCGTGGGGAGAGAGAGGGGGGCCGTGGGGAGAGAGAGGGGGGCCGTGGGGAGAGAGAGGGGGGCCGGGGGGAGGGAGAGGGGGGCCGTGGGGAGAGAGAGGGGGGCCGTGGGGAGAGAGAGGGGGGCCGTGGGGAGAGAGAGGGGGGCGTTGGGGAGAGAGAAGGGGGCGGTGGGGAGAGAGAGGGGCGCGGTGGGGAGAGACAGGGGGGCCGTGGGGAGAGAGGGGGGGGGCCGTGGGGAGAGAGAGGAGGGCCGTGGGGAGAGAGAGGGGGGCCGTGTGGAGAGAGAGGGGAGCCGTGGGTAGAGAGAGGGGGGGCGTGGGTAGAGAGAGGGGGGCCGGGGGGAGAGAGAGGGGGGCCGGGGGGAGAGAGAGGGGGGCCGGGGCGAGAGAGAGGGGGGCCGGGGGAGAGAGAGGGGGGCCGGCGGGAGAGAGAGGGGGGCCGGGGGGAGAGAGAGGGGGGCCGGCGGGAGAGAGAGGGGGGCCGGGGGGAGAGAGAGGGGGGCCGGGGGGAGAGAGAGGGGGGCCGGGGGGAGAGACAGGGGGGCCGGGGGGAGAGAGAGGGGGGCCGGGGGGAGAGAGAGGGGTGCCGGGGGGAGAGAGAGGGGGGCCGGGGGCAAAGAGGGGGGGCCGGGGGCACAGAGAGGGGGGCCGGGGGCAGAGAGAGGGGCGCCTGGGGAAAGAGAGGGGGGCCGGGGGTAGAGAGAGGGGGGACGGGGGGAGAGAGAGGGGGGCCGGGGGGAGAGAGAGGGGGGCCAGGGGGAGAGAGAGGAGGGCCGTGGGGAGAGGGGTGCCGTGGGGAGAGAGAGGGGGGCCGTGGGGACAGAGAGGGGGGCCGTGGGGAGAGAGAGGGGGGCCGTGGGGAGAGAGAGGGGGGCCGTGGGGAGAGAGAGGGGGGCCGGGGGGAGGGAGAGGGGGGCCGTGGGGAGAGAGAGGGGGGCCGTGGGGAGAGAGAGGGGGGCCGTGGGGAGAGAGAGGGGGGCGTTGGGGAGAGAGAAGGGGGCGGTGGGGAGAGAGAGGGGCGCGGTGGGGAGAGACAGGGGGGCCGTGGGGAGAGAGGGGGGGGGCCGTGGGGAGAGAGAGGAGGGCCGTGGGGAGAGAGAGGGGGGCCGTGTGGAGAGAGAGGGGAGCCGTGGGTAGAGAGAGGGGGGGCGTGGGTAGAGAGAGGGGGGCCGGGGGGAGAGAGAGGGGGGCCGGGGGGAGAGAGAGGGGGGCCAGCGGGAGAGAGAGGGGGGCCGGGGAGAGAGAGAGGGGGGCCGGGGGGAGAGAGAGGGGGGCCGGCGGGAGAGAGAGGGGGGCCGGCGGGAGAGAGAGGGGGGCCGGAGGGAGAGAGAGGGGGGCCGGGGGGAGAGAGAGGTGGGCCGGGGGGAGAGAGAGGGGGGCCGGGGGGAGAGAGCGGGGGGCCGTGGGGAGAGAGAGGGGGGCCGTGGGGACAAAGAGGGGGGCCGTGGGGAGAGAGAGGGGGGCCGTGGGGAGAGAGAGGGGGGCCGTGGGGAGAGAGAGGGGGGCCGGGGAGAGAGAGAGCAGGGCCGGGGGGAGAGAGAGGGGGGCCGGGGGGGAGAGAGAGGGGGGCCGGGGGTAGAGAGAGGGGGGCCGGGGGGAGAGAGAGGGGGGCCGGCGGGAGAGAGAGGGGGGCCGGGGCGAGAGAGAGGGGGGCCGGGGGGAGAGAGAGGGGGGCCGGCGGGAGAGAGAGGGGGGCCGGGGGGAGAGAGAGGGGGGCCGGCGGGAGAGAGAGGGGGGCCGGGGGGAGAGAGAGGGGGGCCGGGGGGAGAGAGAGGGGGGCCGGGGGGAGAGACAGGGGGGCCGGGGGGAGAGAGAGGGGGGCCGGGGGGAGAGAGAGGGGTGCCGGGGGGAGAGAGAGGGGGGCCGGGGGCAAAGAGGGGGGGCCGGGGGCACAGAGAGGGGGGCCGGGGGCAGAGAGAGGGGCGCCTGGGGAAAGAGAGGGGGGCCGGGGGTAGAGAGAGGGGGGACGGGGGGAGAGAGAGGGGGGCCGGGGGGAGAGAGAGGGGGGCCAGGGGGAGAGAGAGGAGGGCCGTGGGGAGAGGGGTGCCGTGGGGAGAGAGAGGGGGGCCGTGGGGACAGAGAGGGGGGCCGTGGGGAGAGAGAGGGGGGCCGTGGGGAGAGAGAGGGGGCGGTGGGGAGAGAGAGGGGGGCCGGGGGGAGGGAGAGGGGGGCCGTGGGGAGAGAGAGGGGGGCCGTGGGGAGAGAGAGGGGGGCCGTGGGGAGAGAGAGGGGGGCGTTGGGGAGAGAGAAGGGGGCGGTGGGGAGAGAGAGGGGCGCGGTGGGGAGAGACAGGTGGGCCGTGGGGAGAGAGGGGGGGGCCGTGGGGAGAGAGAGGAGGGCCGTGGGGAGAGAGAGGGGGGCCGTGTGGAGAGAGAGGGGAGCCGTGGGTAGAGAGAGGGGGGGCGTGGGAAGAGAGAGGGGGGCCGGGGGGAGAGAGAGGGGGGCCGGGGGGAGAGAGAGGGGGGTCAGCGGGAGAGAGAGGTGGGCCGGGGAGAGAGAGAGGGGGGCCGGGGGGAGAGAGAGGGGGGCCGGCGGGAGAGAGAGGGGGGCCGGCGGGAGAGAGAGGGGGGCCGGAGGGAGAGAGAGGGGGGCCGGGGGGAGAGAGAGGTGGGCCGGGGGGAGAGAGAGGGGGGCCGGGGGGAGAGAGCGGGGGGCCGTGGGGAGAGAGAGGGGGGCCGTGGGGACAGAGAGGGGGGCCGTGGGGAGAGAGAGGGGGGCCGTGGGGAGAGAGAGGGGGGCCGTGGGGAGAGAGAGGGGGGCCGGGGGGAGGTAGAGGGGGGCCGTGGGGAGAGAGAGGGGGGCCGTGGGGAGAGAGAGGGGGGCCGTGGGGAGAGAGAGGGGGGCGTTGGGGAGAGAGAAGGGGGCGGTGGGGAGAGAGAGGGGCGCGGTGGGGAGAGACAGGGGGGCCGTGGGGAGAGAGGGGGGGGCCGTGGGGAGAGAGAGGAGGGCCGTGGGGAGAGAGAGGGGGGCCGTGTGTAGAGAGAGGGGAGCCGTGGGTAGAGAGAGGGGGGGCGTGGGTAGAGAGAGGGGGGCCGGGGGGAGAGAGAGGGGGGCCGGGGGGAGAGAGAGGGGGGCCATCGGGAGAGAGAGGGGGGCCGGGGAGAGAGAGAGGGGGGCCGGGGGGAGAGAGAGGGGGGCCGGCGGGAGAGAGAGGGGGGCCGGCGGGAGAGAGAGGGGGGCCGGAGGGAGAGAGAGGGGGGCCGGGGGGAGAGAGAGGTGGGCCGGGGGGAGAGAGAGGGGGGCCGGGGGGAGAGAGAGGGGGGTCGGGGGGAGAGAGAGGGGGGCCGGGGGGAGAGAGAGGGGGGCCGGGGGCAGAGAGAGGGGGGCCGGGGTCAGAGAGAGGGGGGCCGGGGGCAGAGAGAGGGGGGCCGGGGGCAGATAGAGGGGGGCCGGGGGGAGAGAGAGGGGGGCCGTGGGGAGAGAGAGGGGGGGTGGGGAGAGAGAGGAGGGCCGGGGGGAGAGAGAGGGGGGCCGTGGGGAGAGAGAGGGGGCCGTGGGGAGAGAGAGGGGGGCCGTGGGGAGAGAGAGGGGGGCGGTGGGGAGAGAGAGGGGGGCGGGGGAGAGAGAGGGGGGCCGGGGGGAGAGAGAGGGGGGCCTGGGGGAGAGAGAGGGGGGCCGGAGGGAGAGAGAGTGGGGGCGGGGGGAGAGAGAGGGGGGCGGTGGGGAGAGAGAGGGGGGCCGTGGGGAGAGAGAGGGGGGCCAGGGGGAGAGAGAGGGGGGCCGGGGGGAGAGAGAGGGGGCCCGGGGGGAGAGAGAGGGGGGCCGGCGGGAGAGAGAGGGGGGCCGGGGGGAGAGAGAGGGGGGCCGGGGGGAGAGAGAGGGGGGCCGGCGGGAGAGAGAGGGGGCCGGGTGGAGAGGGAGGGGGGCCGGGGGGAGAGAGAGGGGGGCAGGGGGGGGAGAGAGGGGGGCCGGGGGGAGAGAGAGGGGGGCCGGGGGGAGAGAGAGGGGGGCCTGGGGGAGAGAGAGGGGGGCCTGGGGGAGAGAGAGGGGGGCCGGGGGCAGAGAGAGGGGGGCTGGGGGCAGAGAGAGGGGGGCCGGGGGCAGAGAGAGGGGGGCCGGAGGCAGAGAGAGGGGGGCCGGGGACAGAGAGAGGGGGGCCGGGGGCAGAGAGAGGGGGGCCGGGGGCAGAGAGAGGGGGGCCGGGGGCAGAGAGAGGGGGGCCGGGGGGAGAGAGAGGGGGGCCGGGGGGAGAGAGAGGGGGGCCGGGGGCAGAGAGAGCGGGGCCGGGGGAGAGAGAGAGGGCCGGCGGGAGAGAGAGGGGGGCCGGGGGGAGAGCGAGGGGGGCCGGGGGGAAAGAGAGGGGGCCGGGGGGAGAGAGAGGGGGGCCGGGGGGAGAGAGAGGGGGGCCGGGGGGAGAGAGAGGGGGGCCGTGGGGAGAGAGAGGGGGGCCGAGGGGAGAGAGAGGGGGGCCGTGGGGAGAGAGAGGGGGGCCGGGGGGAGAGAGCGGGGGGCCGTGGGGAGAGAGAGGGGGGCCGTGGGGAGAGAGAGGGGGGCGGTGGGGAGAGAGAGGGGGGCGGTGGGGAGAGAGAGGGGGGCCGTGTGGAGAGAGAGGCGGGCCGTGGGGAGAGAGAGGGGGGCTGTGGGGAGAGAGAGGGGGGCCGTGGGGAGAGAGAGGGGGGCCGTGGGTAGAGAGAGGGGGGCAGGGGGGAGAGAGGGGCCGGGGGCAGAGAGAGGGGGGCCGGGGGGAGAGTGAGGGGGGCCGGGGGGAGAGAGAGGGTGGACGGGGGGAGAGAGAGGGGGGCCGGGGGGAGAGAGAGGGGGGCCGGGGGGAGAGAGAGGGGGGCCGGGGGTAGAGAGAGGGGGGCCGGGGGGAGAGAGAAGGGGGCCGGGGGGAGAGAGAGGGGGGCCGGCGGGAGAGAGAGAGGGGCCGGGGTGAGAGAGAGGGGGGCCGGGGGGAGAGAGAGGGGGGCTGGCGGGAGAGAGAGGGGGGCCGGGGGGAGAGAGAGGGGGGCCAGGGGGAGAGAGAGGGGGGCCGGGGGGAGAGAGAGGGGGGCCGGGGGGAGAGAGAGGGGGGCCGGGGGGAGAGAGAGGGGGGCCGGGGGAAGAGAGAGGGGGGTCAGGGGGAGAGAGAGGGGGGCCGGGGGGAGAGAGAGGGGGGCCGGGGGGAGACAGAGGGGGGCCGGGGGCAGAGAGCGGGGGGCCGGGGTGAGAGAGAGGGGGGCCGGGGGCAAAGAGGGGGGGGCCGGGGGCAGAGAGAGGGGGGCCGGGGGCAGAGAGAGGGGGGCCGGGGGGAGAGAGAGGGGGGCCGGGCGGAGAGAGAGGGGGGCCGGGGGGAGAGAGAGGGGGGCCGGGGGGAGAGAGAGGGGGGCCGTGGGGAGAGAGAGGGGGGCAGGGGGGAGAGAGAGGGGGGCCGTGGGGAAAGAGAGGGGGGCCGTGGGGAGAGAGAGGGGGGCCGTGGGGAGAGAGAGGGGGGCGGTGGGGAGAGAGAGGGGGGCGGTGGGGAGAGACAGGGGGGCCGTGGGGAGAGAGAGGGGGGCCGTGGGGAGAGAGAGGGGGGCCGTGGGGAGAGAGAGGGGGGCCGTGGGGAGAGAGAGGGGGGCCGTGGGTAGAGAGAGGGGGGCCGGGGGGAGAGAGAGGGGGGCCGGGGGGAGAGAGAGGGGGGCCGGGGGGAGAGAGAGGGGGGCCGGGGGGAGAGAGAGGGGGGCCGGCGGGAGAGAGAGGGGGGCCGGCGGGAGAGAGAGGGGGGCCGGGGGGAGAGAGAGGGGGGCCGGGGGGAGAGAGAGGTGGGCCGGGGGGAGAGAGAGGGGGGCTGGGGGGAGAGAGAAGGGGGCCGGGGGGAGAGAGAGGGGGGCCGGGGGAAAGAGAGGGGGGCCGGGGGCAGAGAGAGGGGGGCCGGGGGGAGAGAGAGGGGGGCCGGGGGCAGAGAGAGGGGGGCCAGGGGCAGAGAGAGAGTGGCCGGGGGGAGAGAGAAGGGGGCCGGGGGGAGAGAGAGGGGGGCCGGGGGAGAGAGAGGGGGGCCGGGGGAGAGAGATGGGGGCTGGGGGCAGAGAGAGGGGGGCCGGGGGGAGAGAGAGGGGGGCCAGGGGCAGAGAGAGGGGGGCCGGGGGCAGAGAGAGGGGGGCCGGGGGCAGAGAGAGGGGGGCCGGGGGGAGAGAGAGGGGGGCCGGGGGGAGAGAGAGGGGGGCCAGGGGGAGAGAGAGGGGTGCCGTAGGGAGAGAGAGGGGGGGCCGTGGGGAGAGAGAGGAGGGCCGGGGGGAGCGAGAGGGGGGCCGTGGGGAGAGAGAGGGGGCCGTGGGAAGAGAGAGGGGGGCCGTGGGGAGAGAGAGGGGGGCGGTGGGGATAGAGAGGGGGGCGGTGGGGAGAGAGTGGGGGGCGGTGGGGAGAGAGAGGGGGGCGGTGGGGAGAGAGAGGGGGGCCGTGCGGAGAGAGAGGGGGGCCGTGGGGAGAGAGAGGGGGGCTGGGGGGAGAGAGAGGGGGGCCGGGGGGAGATAGAGGGGGGCCGGCGGGAGAGAGAGGGGGGCCGGGGAGAGAGAGAGGGGGGCCGGGGGGAGAGAGAGGGGGGCCGGCGGGAGAGAGAGGCGGGCCGGGGGGAGAGAGAGGGGGGCCGGGGGGAGAGAGAGAGGGGCCGGGTGCAGAGAGAGGGGGGCCGGGGGGAGAGAGAGGGGGACCGGCGGGAGAGAGAGGGGGGCCGGGGGGAGAGTGAGGGGGGCCGGGGGGAGAGAGAGGCGGGACGGGGGAGAGAGAGGGGGGCCGGGGGGAGAGAGAGGGTGGCCGGGGGGATAGAGAGGGGGGCCGGGGGTAAAGAGAGGGGGGCCGGGGGGAGAGAGAGGGGGGCCGTGGGGAGAGAGAGGGGGGCCGTGGGGAGAGAGAGGGGGGCCGGGGGGAGAGAGAAGGGGGCCGTGGGGAGAGAGAGGGGGGCCGTGGGGAGAGAGAGGGGGGCGGTGGGGAGAGAGAGGGGGGCGGTGGGGAGAGACAGGGGGGCCGTGGGCAGAGAGAGGGGGGCCGTGGGGAGAGAGAGGGGGGCCGTGGGTAGAGAGAGGGGGGCCGTGGGTAGAGAGAGGGGGGCCGGTGGGAGAGAGAGGGGGGCTGGCGGGAGAGAGAGGGGGGCCGGGGGGAGAGAGAGGGGGGCCGGCGGGAGAAAGAGGGGGGCCGGCGGGAGAGAGAGGGGGGCCGGGGGGAGAGAGAGGGGGGCCGGCGGGAGAAAGAGGGGGGCCGGCGGGAGAGAGAGGGGGGCCGGGGGGAGAGAGAGGGGGGCCGGCGGGAGAGAGAGGTGGGCCGGCGGGAGAGAGAGCGTGGCCGGGGGGAGAGAGAGGGGGGCCGGGGGGAGAGAGAGGGGGGCCGGGGGGAGAGAGGGGCCGGGGGCAGAGAGAGGGGGGCCGGGGGGAGAGAGAGGGGGGCCGGCGGGAGAGAGAGGGGGGCCGTGGGGAGAGTGAGGTGGGCCGGGGGGAGAGAGAGGGGGGATGGGGGGAGAGAGAGAGGGGCCGGGGGGAGAGAGAGGGGGGCCGGGGGGAGAGAGAGGGGGGCCGGGGGTAGAGAGAGGGGGGCCGGGGGGAGAGAGAGGGGGGCCGGGGGGAGAGAGAGGGGGGCCGGCGGGAGAGAGAGAGGGGCCGGGGTGAGAGAGAGGGGGGCCGGGGGGAGAGAGAGGGGGGCTGGCGGGAGAGAGAGGGGGGCCGGGGGGAGAGAGAGGGGGGCCGGCGGGAGAGAGAGGGGGGCCGGCAGGAGAGAGAGGGGGGCCGGGGGGAGAGAGAGGGGGGCCGGCGGAAGAGAGAGGGGGGCCAGGGGGAGAGAGAGGGGGGCCGGGGGGAGAGAGAGGGAGGCCGGGGGGAGACAGAGGGGGGCCGGGGGCAGAGAGCGGGGGGCCGGGGTGAGAGAGAGGGGGGCCGGGGGCAAAGAGGGGGGGCCGGGGGCAGAGAGAGGGGGGCCGGGGGCAGAGAGAGGGGGGCCGGGGGGAGAGAGAGGGGGGCCGGGGGGAGAGAGAGGGGGGCCGGGGGGAGAGAGAGGGGGGCCGTGGGGAGAGAGAGGGGGGCCGGGGGGAGAGAGAGGGGGGCCGTGGGGAAAGAGAGGGGGGCCGTGGGGAGAGAGAGGGGGGCCGTGGGGAGAGAGAGGGGGGCGGTGGGGAGAGAGAGGGGGGCGGTGGGGAGAGACAGGGGGGCCGTGGGGAGAGAGAGGGGGGCCGTGGGGAGAGAGAGGGGGGCCGTGGGTAGAGAGAGGGGGGCCGTGGGTAGAGAGAGGGGGGCCGGGGGGAGAGAGAGGGGGGCCGGGGGGAGAGAGAGGGGGGCCGGCGGGAGAGAGAGGGGGCCGGGGGGAGAGAGAGGGGGGCCGCGGGGAGAGAGAGGGGGGCCGGCGGGAGAGAGAGGGGGGCCGGGGGGAGAGAGAGGGGGGCTGGCGGGAGAGAGAGGGGGGCCGGGGGGAGAGAGAGGGGGGCCGGGGGGAGAGAGAGGTGGGCCGGGGGGAGAGAGAGGGGGGCCGGGGGGAGAGAGAAGGGGGCCGGGGGGAGAGAGAGGGGGGCAGGGGAGAGAGAGGGGGGCCGGGGGCAGAGAGAGGGGGGCCGGGGGGAGAGAGAGGGGGGCCGGGGGCAGAGAGAGGGGGGCTGGGGGCAGAGAGAGGGGGGCCCGGGGCAGAGAGAGGGGGGCCGGGGGGAGAGAGAGGGGGGCCGGGGGGAGAGAGAGGGGGGCCGGGGGGAGAGAGAGGGGTGCCGTAGGGAGAGAGAGGGGGGCCGTGGGGAGAGAGAGGAGGGCCGGGGGGAGCGAGAGGGGGGCCGTGGGGAGAGAGAGGGGGCCGTGGGAAGAGAGAGGGGGGCCGTGGGGAGAGAGAGGGGGTCGGTGCGGATAGAGAGGGGGGCGGTGGGGAGAGAGTGGGGGGCGGTGGGGAGAGAGAGGGGGGCGGTGGGGAGAGAGAGGGGGGCCGTGCGGAGAGAGAGGGGGGCCGTAGGGAGAGAGAGGGGGGCTGGGGGGAGAGAGAGGGGGGCCGGGGGGAGATAGAGGGGGGCCGGCAGGACAGAGAGGGGGGCCGGGGAAAGAGAAAGGGGGGCCGTGGGTAGAGAGAGGGGGGCCGGGGGGAGAGAGAGGGGGGCCGGGGGGAGAGAGAGGGGGGCCGGCGGGAGAGAGAGGGGGCCGGGGGGAGAGAGAGGTGGGCCGGGGAGAAAGAGAGGGGGGCCGGCGGGAGAGAGAGGGGGGCCGGCGGGAGAGAGAGGGGGGCCGGGGGGAGAGAGAGGGGGGCTGGCGGGAGAGAGAGGGGGGCCGGGGGGAGAGAGAGGGGGGCCGGGGGGAGAGAGAGGTGGGCCGGGGGGAGAGAGAGGGGGGCCGGGGGGAGAGAGAAGGGGGCCGGGGGGAGAGAGAGGGGGGCCAGGGGAGAGAGAGGGGGGCCGGGGGCAGAGAGAGGGGGACCGGGGGGAGAGAGAGGGGGGCCGGGGGCAGAGAGAGGGGGGCCGGGGGCAGAGAGAGGGGGGCCGGGGGCAGAGAGAGGGGGGCCGGGGGGAGAGAGAGGGGGGCCGGGGGGAGAGAGAGGGGTGCCGTAGGGAGAGAGAGGGGGGCCGTGGGGAGAGAAAGGAGGGCCGGGGGGAGCGAGAGGGGGGCCGTGGGGAGAGAGAGGGGGCCGTGGGAAGAGAGAGGGGGGCCGTGGGGAGAGAGAGGGGGTCGGTGGGGATAGAGAGGGGGGCGGTGGGGAGAGAGTGGGTGGCGGTGGGGAGAGAGAGGGGGGCGGTGGGGAGAGAGAGGGGGGCCGTGCGGAGAGAGAGGGGGGCCGTGGGGAGAGAGAGGGGGGCTGGGGGGAGAGAGAGGGGGGCCGGGGGGAGATAGAGGGGGGCCGGCGGGACAGAGAGGGGGGCCGGGGAGAGAGAAAGGGGGGCAGGGGGGAGAGAGAGGGGGGCCGGCGGGAGAGAGAGGCGGGCCGGGGGGAGAGAGAGGGGGGCCGGGGGGAGAGAGAGAGGGGCCGGGTGCAGAGAGAGGGGGGCCGGGGGGAGAGAGAGGGGGACCGGCGGGAGAGAGAGGGGGGCCGGGGGGAGAGTGAGGGGGGCCGGGGGGAGAGAGAGGGGGGCCGGGGGGAGAGAGAGGGGGGCCGGGGGGAGAGAGAGGGGGGCCGGCGGGAGAAAGAGGGGGGCCGGCGGGAGAGAGAGGGGGGCCGGGGGGAGAGAGAGGGGGGCCGGCGGGAGAGAGAGTTGGGCCGGCGGGAGAGAGAGGGTGGCCGGGGGGAGAGAGAGGGGGGCCGGGGGGAGAGAGAGGTGGGCCGGGGGGAGAGAGAGGGGGGCCGGGGGGAGAGAGAAGGGGGCCGGGGGGAGAGAGAGGGGGGCCGGTGGAGAGAGAGGGGGGCCGGGGGCAGAGAGAGGGGGGCCGGGGGGAGAGAAAGGGGGGCCGGGGGCAGAGAGAGGGGGGCCGGGGGCAGAGAGAGGGGGGCCGGGGGCAGAGAGAGGGGGGCCGGGGGGAGAGAGAGGGGGGCCGGGGGGAGAGAGAGGGGGGCCGGGCGGAGAGAGAGGGGTGCCGTAGGGAGAGAGAGGGGGGCCGTGGGGAGAGAGAGGAGGGCCGGGGGAAGAGAGAGGGGAGCCGTGGGGAGAGAGAGGGGGCCGTGGGAAGAGAGAGGGGGGCCGTGGGGAGAGAGAGGGGGGCGGTGGGGAGAGAGAGGAGGGCAGTGGGGAGAGAGTGGGGGGCGGTGTGGAGAGAGAGGGGGGCGTTGGGGAGAGAAAAGGGGGCCGTGCGGAGAGAGAGGGGGGCCGTGGGGAGAGAGAGGGTGGCCGGGGGGAGAGAGAGGGCGGGCGGGGGGAGAGAGAGGGGGGCCGGCGGGAGAGAGAGGGAGCCGGGGAGAGAGAGAGGGGTGCCGGGGGGAGAGAGAGGGGGGCCGGGGGCAGAGAGAGGGGGGCCGGGGGCAGAGAGAGGGGGGCCGGGGGCAGAGAGAAGGGGGCCGCGGGGAGAGAGAGGGGGGCAGGGGGGAGAGAGAGGGGTGCCGTAGGGAGAGAGAGGGGGGCCGTGGGGAGAGAGAGGAGGGCCGGGGGGAGCGAGAGGGGGGCCGTGGGGAGAGAGAGGGGGCCGTGGGAAGAGAGAGGGGGGCCGTGGGGAGAGAGAGGGGGTCGGTGGGGATAGAGAGGGGGGCGGTGGGGAGAGAGTGGGTGGCGGTGGGGAGAGAGAGGGGGGCGGTGGGGAGAGAGAGGGGGGCCGTGCGGAGAGAGAGGGGGGCCGTGGGGAGAGAGAGGGGGGCTGGGGGGAGAGAGAGGGGGGCCGGGGGGAGATAGAGGGGGGCCGGCGGGACAGAGAGGGGGGCCGGGGAGAGAGAAAGGGGGGCCGGGGGGAGAGAGAGGGGGGCCGGCGGGAGAGAGAGGCGGGCCGGGGGGAGAGAGAGGGGGGCCGGGGGGAGAGAGAGAGGGGCCGGGTGCAGAGAGAGGGGGGCCGGGGGGAGAGAGAGAGGGGCCGGGTGCAGAGAGAGGGGGGCCGGGGGGAGAGAGAGGGGGACCGGCGGGAGAGAGAGGGGGGCCGGGGGGAGAGTGAGGGGGGCCGGGGGGAGAGAGAGGGGGGCTGGGGGGAGAGAGAGAGGGGCCGGGTGCAGAGAGAGGGGGCCGGGGGGAGAGAGAGGGGGACCGGCGGGAGAGAGAGGGGGGCCGGGGGGAGAGTGAGGGGGGCCGGGGGGAGAGAGAGGGGGGCCGGGGGGAGAGAGAGGGGGGCCGGGGGGAGAGAGAGGGGGGCCGGCGGGAGAAAGAGGGGGGCCGGCGGGAGAGAGAGGGGGGCCGGGGGGAGAGAGAGGAGGGCCGGCGGGAGAGAGAGTTGGGCCGGCGGGAGAGAGAGGGTGGCCGGGGGGAGAGAGAGGGGGGCCGGGGGGAGAGAGAGGTGGGCCGGGGGGAGAGAGAGGGGGGCCGGGGGGAGAGAGAAGGGGGCCGGGGGGAGAGAGAGGGGGGCCGGTGGAGAGAGAGGGGGGCCGGGGGCAGAGAGAGGGGGGCCGGGGGGAGAGAAAGGGGGGCCGGGGGCAGAGAGAGGGGGGCCGGGGGCAGAGAGAGGGGGGCCGGGGGCAGAGAGAGGGGGGCCGGGGGGAGAGAGAGGGGGGCCGGGGGGAGAGAGAGGGGGGCCGGGCGGAGAGAGAGGGGTGCCGTAGGGAGAGAGAGGGGGGCCGTGGGGAGAGAGAGGAGGGCCGGGGGGAGAGAGCGGGGGGCCGTGGGGAGAGAGAGGGGGCCGTGGGAAGAGAGAGGGGGGCCGTGGGGAGAGAGAGGGGGTCGGTGGGGATAGAGAGGGGGGCGGTGGGGAGAGAGTGGGTGGCGGTGGGGAGAGAGAGGGGGGCGGTGGGGAGAGAGAGGGGGGCCGTGCGGAGAGAGAGGGGGGCCGTGGGGAGAGAGAGGGGGGCTGGGGGGAGAGAGAGGGGGGCCGGGGGGAGATAGAGGGGGGCCGGCGGGACAGAGAGGGGGGCCGGGGAGAGAGAAAGGGGGGCCTGGGGGAGAGAGAGGGGGGCCGGCGGGAGAGAGAGGCGGGCCGGGGGGAGAGAGAGGGGGGCCGGGGGGAGAGAGAGAGGAGCCGGGTGCAGAGAGAGGGGGGCCGGGGGAGAGAGAGGGGGACCGGCGGGAGAGAGAGGGGGGCCGGGGGGAGAGTGAGGGGGGCCGGGGGGAGAGAGAGGGGGGCCGGGGGGAGAGAGAGGGGGGCTGGGGGGAGAGAGAGGGGGGCCGGCGGGAGAAAGAGGGGGGCCGGCGGGAGAGAGAGTTGGGCCGGCGGGAGAGAGAGGGTGGCCGGGGGGAGAGAGAGGGGGGCCGGGGGGAGAGAGAGGTGGGCCGGGGGGAGAGAGAGGGGGGCCGGGGGGAGAGAGAAGGGGGCCGGGGGGAGAGAGAGGGGGGCCGGTGGAGAGAGAGGGGGGCCGGGGGCAGAGAGAGGGGGGCCGGGGGGAGAGAAAGGGGGGCCGGGGGCAGAGAGAGGGGGGCCGGGGGCAGAGAGAGGGGGGCCGGGGGCAGAGAGAGGGGGGCCGGGGGGAGAGAGAGGGGGGCCGGGGGGAGAGAGAGGGGGGCCGGGCGGAGAGAGAGGGGTGCCGTAGGGAGAGAGAGGGGGGCCGTGGGGAGAGAGAGGAGGGCCGGGGGGAGAGAAAGGGGGGCCGTGGGGAGAGAGAGGGGGCCGTGGGAAGAGAGAGGGGGGCCGTGGGGAGAGAGAGGGGGGCGGTGGGGAGAGAGAGGAGGGCAGTGGGGAGAGAGTGGGGGGCGGTGTGGAGAGAGAGGGGGGCGTTGGGGAGAGAAAAGGGGGCCGTGCGGAGAGAGAGGGGGGCCGTGGGGAGAGAGAGGGGGGCCGGGGGGAGAGAGAGGGCGGGCGGGGGGAGAGAGAGGGGGGCCGGCGGGAGAGAGAGGGGGCCGGGGAGAGAGAGAGGGGTGCCGGGGGGAGAGAGAGGGGGGCCGGGGGCAGAGAGAGGGGGGCCGGGGGCAGAGAGAGGGGGGCCGGGGGCAGAGAGAGGGGGGCCGGGGGGAGAGAGAGGGGGGCCGGGGGGAGAGAGAGGGGTGCCGTAGGGAGAGAGAGGGGGGCCGTGGGGAGAGAGAGGAGGGCCGGGGGGAGCGAGAGGGGGGCCGTGGGGAGAGAGAGGGGGCCGTGGGAAGAGAGAGGGGGGCCGTGGGGAGAGAGAGGGGGTCGGTGGGGATAGAGAGGGGGGCGGTGGGGAGAGAGTGGGTGGCGGTGGGGAGAGAGAGGGGGGCGGTGGGGAGAGAGAGGGGGGCCGTGCGGAGAGAGAGGGGGGAAGTGGGGAGAGAGAGGGGGGCTGGGGGGAGAGAGAGGGGGGCCGGGGGGAGATAGAGGGGGGCCGGCGGGACAGAGAGGGGGGCCGGGGAGAGAGAAAGGGGGGCCGGGGGGAGAGAGAGGTGGGCCGGCGGGAGAGAGAGGCGGGCCGGGGGGAGAGAGAGGGGGGCCGGGGGGAGAGAGAGAGGGGCCGGGTGCAGAGAGAGGGGGGCCGGGGGGAGAGAGAGGGGGACCGGCGGGAGAGAGAGGGGGGCCGGGGGGAGAGTGAGGGGGGCCGGGGGGAGAGAGAGGTGGGCCGGGGGGAGAGAGAGAGGGGCCGGGTGCAGAGAGAGGGGGGCCGGGGGGAGAGAGAGGGGGACCGGCGGGAGAGAGAGGGGGGCCGGGGGGAGAGTGAGGGGGGCCGGGGGGAGAGAGAGGGGGGCCGGGGGGAGAGAGAGGGGGGCCGGGGGGAGAGAGAGGGGGGCCGGCGGGAGAAAGAGGGGGGCCGGCGGGAGAGAGAGGGGGGCCGGGGGGAGAGAGAGGAGGGCCGGCGGGAGAGAGAGTTGGGCCGGCGGGAGAGAGAGGGTGGCCGGGGGGAGAGAGAGGGGGGCCGGGGGGAGAGAGAGGTGGGCCGGGGGGAGAGAGAGGGGGGCCGGGGGGAGAGAGAAGGGGGCCGGGGGGAGAGAGAGGGGGGCCGGTGGAGAGAGAGGGGGGCCGGGGGCAGAGAGAGGGGGGCCGGGGGGAGAGAAAGGGGGGCCGGGGGCAGAGAGAGGGGGGCCGGGGGCAGAGAGAGGGGGGCCGGGGGCAGAGAGAGGGGGGCCGGGGGGAGAGAGAGGGGGGCCGGGGGGAGAGAGAGGGGGGCCGGGCGGAGAGAGAGGGGTGCCGTAGGGAGAGAGAGGGGGGCCGTGGGGAGAGAGAGGAGGGCCGGGGGGAGAGAGCGGGGGGCCGTGGGGAGAGAGAGGGGGCCGTGGGAAGAGAGAGGGGGGCCGTGGGGAGAGAGAGGGGGGCGGTGGGGAGAGAGAGGAGGGCAGTGGGGAGAGAGTGGGGGGCGGTGTGGAGAGAGAGGGGGGCGTTGGGGAGAGAGAAGGGGGCCGTGCGGAGAGAGAGGGGGGCCGTGGGGAGAGAGAGGGGGGCCGGGGGGAGAGAGAGGGCGGGCGGGGGGAGATAGAGGGGGGCCGGCGGGAGAGAGAGGGGGCCGGGGAGAGAGAGAGGGGTGCCGGGGGGAGAGAGAGGGGGGCCGGGGGCAGAGAGAGGGGGGCCGGGGGCAGAGAGAGGGGGGCCGGGGGCAGAGAGAGGGGGGCCGGGGTGAGAGAGAGGGGGGCCGGGGGGAGAGAGAGGGGGGCCGGGGGGAGAGAGAGGGGTGCCGTAGGGAGAGAGAGGGGGGCCGTTGGGAGAGAGAGGAGGGCCGGGGGGAGCGAGAGGGGGGCCGTGGGGAGAGAGAGGGGGCCGTGGGAAGAGAGAGGGGGGCCGTGGGGAGAGAGAGGGGGTCGGTGGGGATAGAGAGGGGGGCGGTGGGGAGAGAGTGGGTGGCGGTGGGGAGAGAGAAGGGGGCGGTGGGGAGAGAGAGGGGGGCCGTGCGGAGAGAGAGGGGGGCCGTGGGGAGAGAGAGGGGGGCTGGGGGGAGAGAGAGGGGGGCCGGGGGGAGATAGAGGGGGGCCGGCGGGACAGAGAGGGGGGCCGGGGAGAGAGAAAGGGGGGCCGGGGGGAGAGAGAGGGGGGCCGGCGGGAGAGAGAGGCGGGCCGGGGGGAGAGAGAGGGGGGCCGGGGGGAGAGAGAGAGGGGCCGGGTGCAGAGAGAGGGGGGCCGGGGGGAGAGAGAGGGGGACCGGCGGGAGAGAGAGGGGGGCCGGGGGGAGAGTGAGGGGGGCCGGGGGGAGAGAGAGGGGGGCCGGGGGGAGAGTGAGGGGGGCCGGGGGGAGAGAGAGGGGGGCCGGGGGGAGAGAGAGGGGGGCCGGGGGGAGAGAGAGGGGGGCCGGCGGGAGAAAGAGGGGGGCCGGCGGGAGAGAGAGGGGGGCCGGGGGGAGAGAGAGGGGGGCCGGCGGGAGAGAGAGTTGGGGCGGCGGGAGAGAGAGGGTGGCCGGGGGGAGAGAGAGGGGGGCCGGGGGGAGAGAGAGGTGGGCCGGGGGGAGAGAGAGGGGGGCCGGGGGGAGAGAAAAGGGGGCCGGGGGGAGAGAGAGGGGGGCCGGTGGAGAGAGAGGGGGGCCGGGGGCAGAGAGAGGGGGGCCGGGGGGAGAGAAAGGGGGGCCGGGGGCAGAGAGAGGGGGCCGGGGGCAGAGAGAGGGGGGCCGGGGGCAGAGAGAGGGGGGCCGGGGGGAGAGAGAGGGGGGCCGGGGGGAGAGAGAGGGGGGCCGGGCGGAGAGAGAGGGGTGCCGTAGGGAGAGAGAGGGGGGCCGTGGGGAGAGAGAGGAGGGCCGGGGGGAGAGAGAGGGGGGCCGTGGGGAGAGAGAGGGGGCCGTGGGAAGAGAGAGGGGGGCCGTGGGGAGAGAGAGGGGGGCGGTGGGGAGAGAGAGGAGGGCAGTGGGGAGAGAGTGGGGGGCGGTGTGGAGAGAGAGGGGGGCGTTGGGGAGAGAGAAAGGGGCCGTGCGGAGAGAGAGGGGGGCCGTGGGGAGAGAGAGGGGGGCCGGGGGGAGAGAGAGGGCGGGCGGGGGGAGAGAGAGGGGGGCCGGCGGGAGAGAGAGGGGGCCGGGGAGAGAGAGAGGGGTGCCGGGGGGAGAGAGAGGGGGGCCGGCGGGAGAGAGAGGCGGGCCGGGGGGAGAGAGAGGGGGGCCGGCGGGACAGAGAGGGGGGCCGGGGAGAGAGAAAGGGGGGCCGGGGGGAGAGAGAGGGGGGCCGGCGGGAGAGAGAGGCGGGCCGGGGGGAGAGAGAGGGGGGCCGGGGGGAGAGAGAGAGGGGCCGGGTGCAGAGAGAGGGGGGCCGGGGGGAGAGAGAGGGGGACCGGCGGGAGAGAGAGGGGGGCCGGGGGGAGAGTGAGGGGGGCCGGGGGGAGAGAGAGGGGGGCCGGGGGGAGAGAGAGGGGGGCCGGGGGGAGAGAGAGGGGGGCCGGCGGGAGAAAGAGGGGGGCCGGCGGGAGAGAGAGGGGGGCCGGGGGGAGAGAGAGGGGGGCCGGCGGGAGAGAGAGGTGGGCCGGGGGGAGAGAGAGGGGGGCCGGGGGGAGAGAGAAGGGGGCAGGGGGGAGAGAGAGGGGGGCCGGTGGAGAGAGAGGGGGGCCGGGGGCAGAGAGAGGGGGGCCGGGGGGAGAGAAAGGGGGGCCGGGGGCAGAGAGAGGGGGGCCGGGGGCAGAGAGAGGGGGGCCGGGGGCAGAGAGAGGGGGGCCGGGGGGAGAGAGAGGGGGGCCGGGGGGAGAGAGAGGGGGGCCGGGCGGAGAGAGAGGGGTGCCGTAGGGAGAGAGAGGGGGGCCGTGGGGAGAGAGAGGAGGGCCGGGGGGAGAGAGAGGGGGGCCGTGGGGAGAGAGAGGGGGCCGTGGGAAGAGAGAGGGGGGCCGTGGGGAGAGAGAGGGGGGCGGTGGGGAGAGAGAGGAGGGTAGTGGGGAGAGAGTGGGGGGCGGTGTGGAGAGAGAGGGGGGCGTTGGGGAGAGAGAAAGGGGCCGTGCGGAGAGAGAGGGGGGCCGTGGGGAGAGAGAGGGGGGCCGTGGGGAGAGAGAGGGGGCCGTGGGAAGAGAGAGGGGGGCCGGGGGGAGAGAGAGAGGGGCCGGGTGCAGAGAGAGGGGGGCCGGGGGGAGAGAGAGGGGGACCGGCGGGAGAGAGAGGGGGGCCGGGGGGAGAGTGAGGGGGGCCGGGGGGAGAGAGAGGGGGGCCGGGGGGAGAGAGAGAGGGGCCGGGTGCAGAGAGAGGGGGGCCGGGGGGAGAGAGAGGGGGACCGGCGGGAGAGAGAGGGGGGCCGGGGGGAGAGTGAGGGGGGCCGGGGGGAGAGAGAGGGGGGCCGGGGGGAGAGAGAGGGGGGCCGGGGGGAGAGAGAGGGGGGCCGGCGGGAGAAAGAGGGGGGCCGGCGGGAGAGAGAGGGGGGCCGGGGGGAGAGAGAGGAGGGCCGGCGGGAGAGAGAGTTGGGCCGGCGGGAGAGAGAGGGTGGCCGGGGGGAGAGAGAGGGGGGCCGGGGGGAGAGAGAGGAGGGCCGGGGGGAGAGAGAGGGGGGCCGGGGGGAGAGAGAAGGGGGCCGGGGGGAGAGAGAGGGGGGCCGGTGGAGAGAGAGGGGGGCCGGGGGCAGAGAGAGGGGGGCCGGGGGGAGAGAAAGGGGGGCCGGGGGCAGAGAGAGGGGGGCCGGGGGCAGAGAGAGGGGGGCCGGGGGCAGAGAGAGGGGGGCCGGGGGGAGAGAGAGGGGGGCCGGGGGGAGAGAGAGGGGGGCCGGGCGGAGAGAGAGGGGTGCCGTAGGGAGAGAGAGGGGGGCCGTGGGGAGAGAGAGGAGGGCCGGGGGGAGAGAGCGGGGGGCCGTGGGGAGAGAGAGGGGGCCGTGGGAAGAGAGAGGGGGGCCGTGGGGAGAGAGAGGGGGGCGGTGGGGAGAGAGAGGAGGGCAGTGGGGAGAGAGTGGGGGGCGGTGTGGAGAGAGAGGGGGGCGTTGGGGAGAGAGAAGGGGGCCGTGCGGAGAGAGAGGGGGGCCGTGGGGAGAGAGAGGGGGGCCGGGGGGAGAGAGAGGGTGGGCGGGGGGAGAGAGAGGGGGCCGGCGGGAGAGAGAGGGGGCCGGGGAGAGAGAGAGGGGTGCCGGGGGGAGAGAGAGGGGGGCCGGGGGCAGAGAGAGGGGGGCCGGGGGCAGAGAGAGGGGGGCCGGGGGCAGAGAGAGGGGGGCCGGGGTGAGAGAGAGGGGGGCCGGGGGGAGAGAGAGGGGGGCCGGGGGGAGAGAGAGGGGTGCCGTAGGGAGAGAGAGGGGGGCCGTGGGGAGAGAGAGGAGGGCCGGGGGGAGCGAGAGGGGGGCCGTGGGGAGAGAGAGGGGGCCGTGGGAAGAGAGAGGGGGGCCGTGGGGAGAGAGAGGGGGTCGGTGGGGATAGAGAGGGGGGCGGTGGGGAGAGAGTGGGTGGCGGTGGGGAGAGAGAGGGGGGCGGTGGGGAGAGAGAGGGGGGCCGTGCGGAGAGAGAGGGGGGCCGTGGGGAGAGAGAGGGGGGCTGGGGGGAGAGAGAGGGGGGCCGGGGGGAGATAGAGGGGGGCCGGCGGGACAGAGAGGGGGGCCGGGGAGAGAGAAAGGGGGGCCGGGGGGAGAGAGAGGGGGGCCGGCGGGAGAGAGAGGCGGGCCGGGGGGAGAGAGAGGGGGGCCGGGGGGAGAGAGAGAGGGGCCGGGTGCAGAGAGAGGGGGGCCGGGGGGAGAGAGAGGGGGACCGGCGGGAGAGAGAGGGGGGCCGGGGGGAGAGTGAGGGGGGCCGGGGGGAGAGAGAGGGGGGCCGGGGGGAGAGTGAGGGGGGCCGGGGGGAGAGAGAGGGGGGCCGGGGGGAGAGAGAGGGGGGCCGGCGGGAGAAAGAGGGGGGCCGGCGGGAGAGAGAGGGGGGCCGGGGGGAGAGAGAGGGGGGCCGGCGGGAGAGAGAGTTGGGGCGGCGGGAGAGAGAGGGTGGCCGGGGGAGAGAGAGGGGGGCCGGGGGGAGAGAGAGGTGGGCCGGGGGGAGAGAGAGGGGGGCCGGGGGGAGAGAAAAGGGGGCCGGGGGGAGAGAGAGGGGGGCCGGTGGAGAGAGAGGGGGGCCGGGGGCAGAGAGAGGGGGGCCGGGGGGAGAGAAAGGGGGGCCGGGGGCAGAGAGAGGGGGGCCGGGGGCAGAGAGAGGGGGGCCGGGGGCAGAGAGAGGGGGGCCGGGGGGAGAGAGAGGGGGGCCGGGGGGAGAGAGAGGGGGGCCGGGCGGAGAGAGAGGGGTGCCGTAGGGAGAGAGAGGGGGGCCGTGGGGAGAGAGAGGAGGGCCGGGGGGAGAGAGAGGGGGGCCGTGGGGAGAGAGAGGGGGCCGTGGGAAGAGAGAGGGGGGCCGTGGGGAGAGAGAGGGGGGCGGTGGGGAGAGAGAGGAGGGCAGTGGGGAGAGAGTGGGGGGCGGTGTGGAGAGAGAGGGGGGCGTTGGGGAGAGAGAAAGGGGCCGTGCGGAGAGAGAGGGGGGCCGTGGGGAGAGAGAGGGGGGCCGGGGGGAGAGAGAGGGCGGGCGGGGGGAGAGAGAGGGGGGCCGGCGGGAGAGAGAGGGGGCCGGGGAGAGAGAGAGGGGTGCCGGGGGGAGAGAGAGGGGGGCCGGCGGGAGAGAGAGGCGGGCCGGGGGGAGAGAGAGGGGGGCCGGCGGGACAGAGAGGGGGGCCGGGGAGAGAGAAAGGGGGGCCGGGGGGAGAGAGAGGGGGGCCGGCGGGAGAGAGAGGCGGGCCGGGGGGAGAGAGAGGGGGGCCGGGGGGAGAGAGAGAGGGGCCGGGTGCAGAGAGAGGGGGGCCGGGGGGAGAGAGAGGGGGACCGGCGGGAGAGAGAGGGGGGCCGGGGGGAGAGTGAGGGGGGCCGGGGGGAGAGAGAGGGGGGCCGGGGGGAGAGAGAGGGGGGCCGGCGGGAGAGAGAGTTGGGGCGGCGGGAGAGAGAGGGTGGCCGGGGGGAGAGAGAGGGGGGCCGGGGGGAGAGAGAGGTGGGCCGGGGGGAGAGAGAGGGGGGCCGGGGGGAGAGAGAAGGGGGCCGGGGGGAGAGAGAGGGGGGCCGGTGGAGAGACAGGGGGGCCGGGGGCAGAGAGAGGGGGGCCGGGGGGAGAGAAAGGGGGGCCGGGGGCAGAGAGAGGGGGGCCGGGGGCAGAGAGAGGGGGGCCGGGGGCAGAGAGAGGGGGGCCGGGGGGAGAGAGAGGGGGGCCGGGGGGAGAGAGAGGGGGGCCGGGTGGAGAGAGAGGGGTGCCGTAGGGAGAGAGAGGGGGGCCGTGGGGAGAGAGAGGAGGGCCGGGGGGAGAGAGAGGGGGGCCGTGGGGAGAGAGAGGGGGCCGTGGGAAGAGAGAGGGGGGCCGTGGGGAGAGAGAGGGGGGCGGTGGGGAGAGAGAGGAGGGTAGTGGGGAGAGAGTGGGGGGCGGTGTGGAGAGAGAGGGGGGCGTTGGGGAGAGAGAAAGGGGCCGTGCGGAGAGAGAGGGGGGCCGTGGGGAGAGAGAGGGGGGCCGGGGGGAGAGAGAGGGCGGGCGGGGGGAGAGAGAGGGGGGCCGGCGGGAGAGAGAGGGGGCCGGGGAGAGAGAGAGGGGTGCCGGGGGGAGAGAGAGGGGGGCCGGCGGGAGAGAGAGGCGGGCCGGGGGAAGAGAGAGGGGGGCCTGGGGGAGAGAGAGAGTGGCCGGGGGCAGAGAGAGGGGGGCCGGGGGAAAAGAGAGGGGGGCCGGCGGGAGAGAGAGGGGGGCCGGGGGGAGAGTGAGGGGGGCCGGGGGGAGAGAGAGGGGGGACGGGGGGAGAGAGAGGGGGCCGGGGGGAGAGAGAGGGGGCCGGGTGGAGAGAGAGGGGGGCCGGGCGTAGAGAGAGGGGGGCCGGGGGGAGAGAGAGGGGGGCCGGGGGGAGAGTGAGGGGGGCCGGGGGGAGAGAGAGGGGGGCCGGGGGGAGAGAGAGAGGGGCCGGGTGCAGAGAGAGGGGGGCCGGGGGGAGAGAGAGGGGGACCGGCGGGAGAGAGAGGGGGGCCGGGGGGAGAGTGAGGGGGGCCGGGGGGAGAGAGAGGGGGGCCGGGGGGAGAGAGAGGGGGGCCGGGGGGAGAGAGAGGGGGGCCGGCGGGAGAAAGAGGGGGGCCGGCGGGAGAGAGAGGGGGGCCGGGGGGAGAGAGAGGAGGGCCGGCGGGAGAGAGAGTTGGGCCGGCGGGAGAGAGAGGGTGGCCGGGGGGAGAGAGAGGGGGGCCGGGGGGAGAGAGAGGTGGGCCGGGGGGAGAGAGAGGGGGGCCGGGGGGAGAGAGAAGGGGGCCGGGGGGAGAGAGAGGGGGGCCGGTGGAGAGAGAGGGGGGCCGGGGGCAGAGAGAGGGGGGCCGGGGGGAGAGAAAGGGGGGCCGGGGGCAGAGAGAGGGGGGCCGGGGGCAGAGAGAGGGGGGCCGGGGGCAGAGAGAGGGGGGCCGGGGGGAGAGAGAGGGGGGCCGGGGGGAGAGAGAGGGGGGCCGGGCGGAGAGAGAGGGGTGCCGTAGGGAGAGAGAGGGGGGCCGTGGGGAGAGAGAGGAGGGCCGGGGGGAGAGAGCGGGGGGCCGTGGGGAGAGAGAGGGGGCCGTGGGAAGAGAGAGGGGGGCCGTGGGGAGAGAGAGGGGGGCGGTGGGGAGAGAGAGGAGGGCAGTGGGGAGAGAGTGGGGGGCGGTGTGGAGAGAGAGGGGGGCGTTGGGGAGAGAGAAGGGGGCCGTGCGGAGAGAGAGGGGGGCCGTGGGGAGAGAGAGGGGGGCCGGGGGGAGAGAGAGGGTGGGCGGGGGGAGAGAGAGGGGGGCCGGCGGGAGAGAGAGGGGGCCGGGGAGAGAGAGAGGGGTGCCGGGGGGAGAGAGAGGGGGGCCGGGGGCAGAGAGAGGGGGGCCGGGGGCAGAGAGAGGGGGGCCGGGGGCAGAGAGAGGGGGGCCGGGGTGAGAGAGAGGGGGGCCGGGGGGAGAGAGAGGGGGGCCGGGGGGAGAGAGAGGGGTGCCGTAGGGAGAGAGAGGGGGGCCGTGGGGAGAGAGAGGAGGGCCGGGGGGAGCGAGAGGGGGGCCGTGGGGAGAGAGAGGGGGCCGTGGGAAGAGAGAGGGGGGCCGTGGGGAGAGAGAGGGGGTCGGTGGGGATAGAGAGGGGGGCGGTGGGGAGAGAGTGGGTGGCGGTGGGGAGAGAGAGGGGGGCGGTGGGGAGAGAGAGGGGGGCTGTGCGGAGAGAGAGGGGGGCCGTGGGGAGAGAGAGGGGGGCTGGGGGGAGAGAGAGGGGGGCCGGGGGGAGATAGAGGGGGGCCGGCGGGACAGAGAGGGGGGCCGGGGAGAGAGAAAGGGGGGCCGGGGGGAGAGAGAGGGGGGCCGGCGGGAGAGAGAGGCGGGCCGGGGGAAGAGAGAGGGGGGCCGGGGGGAGAGAGAGAGGGGCCGGGTGCAGAGAGAGGGGGGCCGGGGGGAGAGAGAGGGGGACCGGCGGGAGAGAGAGGGGGGCCGGGGGGAGAGTGAGGGGGGCCGGGGGGAGAGAGAGGGGGGCCGGGGGGAGAGTGAGGGGGGCCGGGGGGAGAGAGAGGGGGGCCGGGGGGAGAGAGAGGGGGGCCGGCGGGAGAAAGAGGGGGGCCGGCGGGAGAGAGAGGGGGGCCGGGGGGAGAGAGAGGGGGGCCGGCGGGAGAGAGAGTTGGGGCGGCGGGAGAGAGAGGGTGGCCGGGGGGAGAGAGAGGGGGGCCGGGGGGAGAGAGAGGTGGGCCGGGGGGAGAGAGAGGGGGGCCGGGGGGAGAGAAAAGGGGGCCGGGGGGAGAGAGAGGGGGGCCGGTGGAGAGAGAGGGGGGCCGGGGGCAGAGAGAGGGGGGCCGGGGGGAGAGAAAGGGGGGCCGGGGGCAGAGAGAGGGGGGCCGGGGGCAGAGAGAGGGGGGCCGGGGGCAGAGAGAGGGGGGCCGGGGGGAGAGAGAGGGGGGCCGGGGGGAGAGAGAGGGGGGCCGGGCGGAGAGAGAGGGGTGCCGTAGGGAGAGAGAGGGGGGCCGTGGGGAGAGAGAGGAGGGCCGGGGGGAGAGAGAGGGGGGCCGTGGGGAGAGAGAGGGGGCCGTGGGAAGAGAGAGGGGGGCCGTGGGGAGAGAGAGGGGGGCGGTGGGGAGAGAGAGGAGGGCAGTGGGGAGAGAGTGGGGGGCGGTGTGGAGAGAGAGGGGGGCGTTGGGGAGAGAGAAAGGGGCCGTGCGGAGAGAGAGGGGGGCCGTGGGGAGAGAGAGGGGGGCCGGGGGGAGAGAGAGGGCGGGCGGGGGGAGAGAGAGGGGGGCCGGCGGGAGAGAGAGGGGGCCGGGGAGAGAGAGAGGGGTGCCGGGGGGAGAGAGAGGGGGGCCGGCGGGAGAGAGAGGCGGGCCGGGGGGAGAGAGAGGGGGGCCGGCGGGACAGAGAGGGGGGCCGGGGAGAGAGAAAGGGGGGCCGGGGGGAGAGAGAGGGGGGCCGGCGGGAGAGAGAGGCGGGCCGGGGGGAGAGAGAGGGGGGCCGGGGGGAGAGAGAGAGGGGCCGGGTGCAGAGAGAGGGGGGCCGGGGGGAGAGAGAGGGGGACCGGCGGGAGAGAGAGGGGGGCCGGGGGGAGAGTGAGGGGGGCCGGGGGGAGAGAGAGGGGGGCCGGGGGGAGAGAGAGGGGGGCCGGCGGGAGAGAGAGTTGGGGCGGCGGGAGAGAGAGGGTGGCCGGGGGGAGAGAGAGGGGGGCTGGGGGGAGAGAGAGGTGGGCCGGGGGGAGAGAGAGGGGGGCCGGGGGGAGAGAGAAGGGGGCCGGGGGGAGAGAGAGGGGGGCCGGTGGAGAGAGAGGGGGGCCGGGGGCAGAGAGAGGGGGGCCGGGGGGAGAGAAAGGGGGGCCGGGGGCAGAGAGAGGGGGGCCGGGGGCAGAGAGAGGGGGGCCGGGGGCAGAGAGAGGGGGGCCGGGGGGAGAGAGAGGGGGGCCGGGGGGAGAGAGAGGGGGGCCGGGCGGAGAGAGAGGGGTGCCGTAGGGAGAGAGAGGGGGGCCGTGGGGAGAGAGAGGAGGGCCGGGGGGAGAGAGAGGGGGGCCGTGGGGAGAGAGAGGGGGCCGTGGGAAGAGAGAGGGGGGCCGTGGGGAGAGAGAGGGGGGCGGTGGGGAGAGAGAGGAGGGTAGTGGGGAGAGAGTGGGGGGCGGTGTGGAGAGAGAGGGGGGCGTTGGGGAGAGAGAAAGGGGCCGTGCGGAGAGAGAGGGGGGCCGTGGGGAGAGAGAGGGGGGCCGGGGGGAGAGAGAGGGCGGGCGGGGGGAGAGAGAGGGGGGCCGGCGGGAGAGAGAGGGGGCCGGGGAGAGAGAGAGGGGTGCCGGGGGGAGAGAGAGGGGGGCCGGCGGGAGAGAGAGGCGGGCCGGGGGAAGAGAGAGGGGGGCCTGGGGGAGAGAGAGAGTGGCCGGGGGCAGAGAGAGGGGGGCCGGGGGAAAAGAGAGGGGGGCCGGCGGGAGAGAGAGGGGGGCCGGGGGGAGAGTGAGGGGGGCCGGGGGGAGAGAGAGGGGGGACGGGGGGAGAGAGAGGGGGCCGGGGGGAGAGAGAGGGGGGCCGGGTGGAGAGAGAGGGGGGCCGGGCGTAGAGAGAGGGGGGCCGGGGGGAGAGAGAGGGGGGCCGGGGGGAGAGAGAGGGGGGCCGGCGGGAGAGAGAGAGGGGCCGGGGTGAGAGAGAGGGGGGCCGGGGGGAGAGAGAGGGGGGCCGGCGGGAGAGAGAGGGGGGCCGGGGGGAGAGAGAGGGGGGCCGGCGGGAGAGAGAGGGGGGCCGGGGGGAGAGAGAGGGGGGCCGGGGGAAGAGAGAGGGGGGCCGGGGGGAGAGAGAGGGGGGCCGGGGGGAGAGAGAGGGGGGCCGGGGGGAGACAGAGGGGGGCTGGAGGCAGAGAGCGGGGGGCCGGGGGGAGAGAGAGGGGGGCCGGGGGCAAAGAGGGGGGGGCCGGGGGCAGAGAGAGGGGGGCCGGGGGCAGAGAGAGGGGGGCCGGGGGGAGAGAGAGGGGGGCCGGGGGGAGAGAGAGGGGGGCCGGGGGGAGAGAGAGGGGTGCCGTAGGGAGAGAGAGGGGGGCCGTGGGGAGAGAGAGGAGGGCCGGGGGGAGCGAGAGGGGGGCCGTGGGGAGAGAGAGGGGGCCGTGGGAAGAGAGAGGGGGGCCGTGGGGAGAGAGAGCGGGGTGGTGGGGATAGAGAGGGGGGCGGTGGGGAGAGAGTGGGGGGCGGTGGGGAGAGAGAGCGGGGCAGTGGGGAGAGAGAGGGGGGCCGTGCGGAGAGAGAGGGGGGCCGTGGGGAGAGAGAGGGGGGCTGGGGGGAGAGAGAGGGGGGCCGGGGGGAGATAGAGGGGGGCCGGCGGGAGAGAGAGGGGGGCCGGGGAGAGAGAGAGGGGGGCCGGGGGGAGAGAGAGGGGGGCCGGCGGGAGAGAGAGGCGGGCCGGGGGGAGAGAGAGGGGGGCCGGGGGAAGAGAGAGGGGGGCCGGGGGGAGAGAGAGGGGGGCCGGGGGGAGAGAGAGGGGGGCCGGGGGGAGACAGAGGGGGGCTGGAGGCAGAGAGCGGGGGGCCGGGGGGAGAGAGAGGGGGGCCGGGGGCAAAGAGGGGGGGGCCGGGGGCAGAGAGAGGGGGGCCGGGGGCAGAGAGAGGGGGGCCGGGGGGAGAGAGAGGGGGGCCGGGGGGAGAGAGAGGGGGGCCGGGGGGAGAGAGAGGGGTGCCGTAGGGAGAGAGAGGGGGGCCGTGGGGAGAGAGAGGAGGGCCGGGGGGAGCGAGAGGGGGGCCGTGGGGAGAGAGAGGGGGCCGTGGGAAGAGAGAGGGGGGCCGTGGGGAGAGAGAGGGGGGTGGTGGGGATAGAGAGGGGGGCGGTGGGGAGAGAGTGGGGGGCGGTGGGGAGAGAGAGCGGGGCAGTGGGGAGAGAGAGGGGGGCCGTGCGGAGAGAGAGGGGGGCCGTGGGGAGAGAGAGGGGGGCTGGGGGGAGAGAGAGGGGGGCCGGGGGGAGATAGAGGGGGGCCGGCGGGAGAGAGAGGGGGGCCGGGGAGAGAGAGAGGGGGGCCGGGGGGAGAGAGAGGGGGGCCGGCGGGAGAGAGAGGCGGGCCGGGGGGAGAGAGAGGGGGGCCGGGGGGAGAGAGAGAGGGGCCGGGTGCAGAGAGAGGGGGGCCGGGGGGAGAGAGAGGGGGACCGGCGGGAGAGAGAGGGGGGACGGGTGGAGAGAGAGGGGGGCCGGGGGGAGAGAGAGGGGGGCCGGGGGGAGAGAGAGGGGGGCCGGGTGCAGAGAGAGGGGGGCCGGGGGGATAGTGAGGGGGGCCGGGGGGAGAGAGAGGGGGGACGGGGGGAGAGAGAGGGGGGCCGGGGGGAGAGAGAGGGGGGCCGGGGGGAGAGAGAGGGGGGCCGGGGGTAGAGAGAGGGGGGCCGGGGGGAGAGAGAGGGGGGCCGTGGGGAGAGAGAGGGGGGCCGTGGGGAGAGAGAGGGGGGCCGGGGGGAGAGAGAAGGGGGCCGTGGGGAGAGAGAGGGGGGCCGTGGGGAGAGAGAGGGGGGCGGTGGGGAGAGAGAGGGGGGCGGTGGGGAGAGAGAGGGGGGCGGTGGGGAGAGACAGGGGGCCGTGGGCAGAGAGAGGGGGGCCGTGGGGAGAGAGAGGTGGGCGGTGGGTAGAGAGAGGGGGGCCGTGGGTAGAGAGAGGGGGGCCGGGGGGAGAGAGAGGGGGGCCGGCGGGAGAGAGAGGGGGGCCGGGGGGAGAGAGAGGGGGGCCGTGGGGAGAGAGAGGGGGGCCGGCGGGAGAAAGAGGGGGGCCGGCGGGAGAGAGAGGGAGGCCGGGGGGAGAGAGAGGGGGGCCGGCGGGAGAGAGAGGTGGGCCGGCGGGAGAGAGAGGGTAGCCGGGGGGAAGAGAGAGGGGGGCCGGGGGGAGAGAGAGGGGGGCCGGGGGGAGAGAGGGGCCGGGGGCAGAGAGAGGGGGGCCGGGGGGAGAGAGAGGGGGGCCGGCGGGAGAGAGAGGGGGGCCGGGGGGAGAGTGAGGGGGGCCGGGGGGAGAGAGAGGGGGGCCTGGGGGAGAGAGAGAGTGGCCGGGGGCAGAGAGAGGGGGGCCGGGGGAAAAGAGAGGGGGGCCAGCGGGAGAGAGAGGGGGGCCGGGGGGAGAGTGAGGGGGGCCGGGGGGAGAGAGAGGGGGAACGGGGGGAGAGAGAGGGGGCCGGGGGGAGAGAGAGGGGGGCCGGGGGGAGAGAGAGGGGGGCCGGGGGTAGAGAGAGGGGGGCCGGGGGGAGAGAGAGGGGGGCCGGGGGGAGAGAGAGGGGGGCCGGCGGGAGAGAGAGAGGGGCCGGGGTGAGAGAGAGGGGGGCCGGGGGGAGAGAGAGGGGGGCCGGCGGGAGAGAGAGGGGGGCCGGGGGGAGAGAGAGGGGGGCCGGCGGGAGAGAGAGGGGGGCCGGGGGGAGAGAGAGGGGGGCCGGGGGAAGAGAGAGGGGGGCCGGGGGGAGAGAGAGGGGGGCCGGGGGGAGAGAGAGGGGGGCCGGGGGGAGACAGAGGGGGGCTGGAGGCAGAGAGCGGGGGGCCGGGGGGAGAGAGAGGGGGGCCGGGGGCAAAGAGGGGGGGGCCGGGGGCAGAGAGAGGGGGGCCGGGGGCAGAGAGAGGGGGGCCGGGGGGAGAGAGAGGGGGGCCGGGGGGAGAGAGAGGGGGGCCGGGGGGAGAGAGAGGGGTGCCGTAGGGAGAGAGAGGGGGGCCGTGGGGAGAGAGAGGAGGGCCGGGGGGAGCGAGAGGGGGGCCGTGGGGAGAGAGAGGGGGCCGTGGGAAGAGAGAGGGGGGCCGTGGGGAGAGAGAGGGGGGTGGTGGGGATAAAGAGGGGGGCGGTGGGGAGAGAGTGGGGGGCGGTGGGGAGAGAGAGGGGGGCTGGGGGGAGAGAGAGGGGGGCCGGGGGGAGATAGAGGGGGGCCGGCGGGAGAGAGAGGGGGGCCGGAGAGAGAGAGAGGGGGGCCGGGGGGAGAGAGAGGGGGGCCGGCGGGAGAGAGAGGCGGGCCGGGGGGAGAGAGAGGGGGGCCGGGGGGAGAGAGAGAGGGGCCGGGTGCAGAGAGAGGGGGGCCGGGGGGAGAGAGAGGGGGACCGGCGGGAGAGAGAGGGGGGCCAGGGGGATAGTGAGGGGGGCCGGGGGGAGAGAGAGGGGGGACGGGGTAGAGAGAGGGGGGCCGGGGGGAGAGAGAGGGGGGCCGGGGGGAGAGAGAGGGGGGCCGGGGGTAGAGAGAGGGGGGCCGGGGGGAGAGAGAGGGGGGCCGTGGGGAGAGAGAGGGGGGCCGTGGGGAGAGAGAGGGGGGCCGGGGGGAGAGAGAAGGGGGCCGTGGGGAGAGAGAGGGGGGCCGTGGGGAGAGAGAGGGGGGCGGTGGGGAGAGAGAGGGGGGCGGTGGGGAGAGAGAGGGGGGCGGTGGGGAGAGACAGGGGGGCCGTGGGCAGAGAGAGGGGGGCCGTGGGGAGAGAGGGGGGCGGTGGGTAGAGAGAGGGGGGCCGTGGGTAGAGAGAGGGGGGCCGGGGGGAGAGAGAGGGGGGCCGGCGGGAGAGAGAGGGGGGCCGGGGGGAGAGAGAGGGGGGCCGGGGGGAGAGAGAGGGGGGCCGGCGGGAGAAAGAGGGGGGCCGGCGGGAGAGAGAGGGGGGCCGGGGGGAGAGAGAGGGGGGCCGGCGGGAGAGAGAGGTGGGCCGGCGGGAGAGAGAGGGTGGCCGGGGGGGAGAGAGAGGGGGGCCAGGGGGAGAGAGAGGGGGGCCGGTGGGAGAGAGAGGGGGGCCGGCGGGAGAGAGAGGGGGGCCGGGGGGAGAGTGAGGGGGGCCGGGGGGAGAGAGAGGGGGGACGGGGGGAGAGAGAGAGGGGCCGGGGGGAGAGAGAGGGGGGCCGGGGGGAGAGAGAAGGGGGCCGGGGGTAGAGAGAGGGGGGCCGGGGGGAGAGAGAGGGGGGCCGGGGGGAGAGAGAGGGGGGCCGGCGGGAGAGAGAGGTGGGCCGGCGGGAGAGAGAGGGTAGCCGGGGGGAAGAGAGAGGGGGGCCGGGGGGAGAGAGAGGGGGGCCGGGGGGAGAGAGGGGCCGGGGGCAGAGAGAGGGGGGCCGGGGGGAGAGAGAGGGGGGCCGGCGGGAGAGAGAGGGGGGCCGGGGGGAGAGTGAGGGGGGCCGGGGGGAGAGAGAGGGGGGCCTGGGGGAGAGAGAGAGTGGGCGGGGGCAGAGAGAGGGGGGCCGGGGGAAAAGAGAGGGGGGCCAGCGGGAGAGAGAGGGGGGCCGGGGGGAGAGTGAGGGGGGCCGGGGGGAGAGAGAGGGGGAACGGGGGGAGAGAGAGGGGGCCGGGGGGAGAGAGAGGGGGGCCGGGGGGAGAGAGAGGGGGGCCGGGGGTAGAGAGAGGGGGGCCGGGGGGAGAGAGAGGGGGGCCGGGGGGAGAGAGAGGGGGGCCGGCGGGAGAGAGAGAGGGGCCGGGGTGAGAGAGAGGGGGGCCGGGGGGAGAGAGAGGGGGGCCGGCGGGAGAGAGAGGGGGGCCGGGGGGAGAGAGAGGGGGGCCGGCGGGAGAGAGAGGGGGGCCGGGGGGAGAGAGAGGGGGGCCGGGGGAAGAGAGAGGGGGGCCGGGGGGAGAGAGAGGGGGGCCGGGGGGAGAGAGAGGGGGGCCGGGGGGAGACAGAGGGGGGCTGGAGGCAGAGAGCGGGGGGCCGGGGGGAGAGAGAGGGGGGCCGGGGGCAAAGAGGGGGGGGCCGGGGGCAGAGAGAGGGGGGCCGGGGGCAGAGAGAGGGGGGCCGGGGGGAGAGAGAGGGGGGCCGGGGGGAGAGAGAGGGGGGCCGGGGGGAGAGAGAGGGGTGCCGTAGGGAGAGAGAGGGGGGCCGTGGGGAGAGAGAGGAGGGCCGGGGGGAGCGAGAGGGGGGCCGTGGGGAGAGAGAGGGGGCCGTGGGAAGAGAGAGGGGGGCCGTGGGGAGAGAGAGGGGGGTGGTGGGGATAAAGAGGGGGGCGGTGGGGAGAGAGTGGGGGGCGGTGGGGAGAGAGAGGGGGGCGGTGGGGAGAGAGAGGGGGGCCGTGCGGAGAGAGAGGGGGGCCGTGGGGAGAGAGAGGGGGGCTGGGGGGAGAGAGAGGGGGGCCGGGGGGAGATAGAGGGGGGCTGGCGGGAGAGAGAGGGGGGCCGGAGAGAGAGAGAGGGGGGCCGGGGGGAGAGAGAGGGGGGCCGGCGGGAGAGAGAGGCGGGCCGGGGGGAGAGAGAGGGGGGCCGGGGGGAGAGAGAGAGGGGCCGGGTGCAGAGAGAGGGGGGCCGGGGGGAGAGAGAGGGGGACCGGCGGGAGAGAGAGGGGGGCCGGGGGGATAGTGAGGGGGGCCGGGGGGAGAGAGAGGGGGGACGGGGTAGAGAGAGGGGGGCCGGGGGGAGAGAGAGGGGGGCCGGGGGGAGAGAGAGGGGGGCCGGGGGTAGAGAGAGGGGGGCGGGGGGAGAGAGAGGGGGGCCGTGGGGAGAGAGAGGGGGGCCGTGGGGAGAGAGAGGGGGGCCGGGGGGAGAGAGAAGGGGGCCGTGGGGAGAGAGAGGGGGGCCGTGGGGAGAGAGAGGGGGGCGGTGGGGAGAGAGAGGGGGGCGGTGGGGAGAGAGAGGGGGGCGGTGGGGAGAGACAGGGGGGCCGTGGGCAGAGAGAGGGGGGCCGTGGGGAGAGAGGGGGGCGGTGGGTAGAGAGAGGGGGGCCGTGGGTAGAGAGAGGGGGGCCGGGGGGAGAGAGAGGGGGGCCGGCGGGAGAGAGAGGGGGGCCGGGGGGAGAGAGAGGGGGGCCGGGGGGAGAGAGAGGGGGGCCGGCGGGAGAAAGAGGGGGGCCGGCGGGAGAGAGAGGGGGGCCGGGGGGAGAGAGAGGGGGGCCGGCGGGAGAGAGAGGTGGGCCGGCGGGAGAGAGAGGGTGGGCGGGGGGGAGAGAGAGGGGGGCCAGGGGGAGAGAGAGGGGGGCCGGGGGGAGAGAGGGGCCGGGGGCAGAGAGAGGGGGGCCGGTGGGAGAGAGAGGGGGGCCGGCGGGAGAGAGAGGGGGGCCGGGGGGAGAGTGAGGGGGGCCGGGGGGAGAGAGAGGGGGGACGGGGGGAGAGAGAGAGGGGCCGGGGGGAGAGAGAGGGGGGCCGGGGGGAGAGAGAAGGGGGCCGGGGGTAGAGAGAGGGGGGCCGGGGGGAGAGAGAGGGGGGCCGGGGGGAGAGAGAGGGGGGCCGGCGGGAGAGAGAGAGGGGCCGGGGTGAGAGAGAGGGGGGCCGGGGGGAGAGTGAGGGGGGCTGGCGGGAGAGAGAGGGGGGCCGGGGGGATAGAGAGGGGGGCCGGCGGGAGAGAGAGGGGGGCCGGCAGGAGAGAGAGGGGGGCCGGGGGGAGAGAGAGGGGGGCCGGTGGAAGAGAGAGGGGGGCCAGGGGGAGAGAGAGGGGGGCCGGGGGGAGAGAGAGGGGGGCCGGGGGGAGACAGAGGGGGGCCGGGGGCAGAGAGCGGGGGGCCGGGGTGAGAGAGAGGGGGGCCTGGGGCAAAGAGGGGGGGCCGGGGGCAGAGAGAGGGGGGCCGGGGGGAGAGAGAGGGGGGCCGGGGGGAGAGAGTGGGGGGCCGGGGGGAGAGAGAGGGGGGCCGGGGGGAGAGAGAGGGGGGCCGTGGGGAGAGAGAGGGGGGCCGGGGGGAGAGAGAGGGGGGCCGTGGGGAAAGAGAGGGGGGCCGTGGGGAGAGAGAGGGGGGCCGTGGGGAGAGAGAGGGGGGCGGTGGGGAAAGAGAGGGGGGCGGTGGGGAGAGAGAGGGGGGCGGTGGGGAGAGACAGGGGGGCCGTGGGGAGAGAGAGGGGGGCCGTGGGGAGAGAGAGGGGGGCCGTGGGGAGAGAGAGGGGGGCCGTGGGTAGAGAGAGGGGGGCCGTGGGTAGAGAGAGGGGGGCCGGGGGGAGAGAGAGGGGGGCCGGGGGGAGAGAGAGGGGGGCCGGCGGGAGAGAGAGGGGGCCGGGGGGAGAGAGAGGGGGGCCGGGGGGAGAGAGAGGGGGGCCGGCGGGAGAGAGAGGGGGGCCGGCGGGAGAGAGAGGGGGGCCGGGGGGAGAGAGAGGGGGGCCGGCGGGAGAGAGAGGGGGGCCGGGGGGAGAGAGAGGGGGGCCGGGGGAGAGAGAGGTGGGCCGGGGGAGAGAGAGGGGGGCCGGGGGGAGAGAGAAGGGGGCCGGGGGAGAGAGAGGGGGGCCAGGGGAGAGAAAGGGGGGCCGGGGGCAGAGAGAGGGGGGCCGGGGGGAGAGAGAGGGGGGCCGGGGGCAGAGAGAGGGGGGCCGGGGGCAGAGAGAGGGGGGCCGGGGGCAGAGAGAGGGGGGCCGGGGGCAGAGAGAGGGGGGCCGGGGGGAGAGAGAGGGGGGCCGGGGGGAGAGAGAGGGGGGCCGGGGGGAGAGAGAGGGGTGCCGTAGGGAGAGAGAGGGGGGCCGTGGGGAGAGAGAGGAGGGCCGGGGGGAGCGAGAAGGGGGCCGTGGGGATAGAGAGGGGGGCGGCGGGGAGAGAGTGGGGGGCGGTGGGGAGAGAGAGGGGGGCGGTGGGGAGAGAGAGGGGGGCCGTGCGGAGAGAGAGGGGGGCCGTGGGGAGAGAGAGGGGGGCTGGGGGGAGAGAGAGGGGGCCGGGGGGAGATAGAGGGGGGCCGGCGGGAGAGAGAAGGGGGGCCGGGGAGAGAGAGAGGGGGGCCGGGGGAGAGAGAGGGGGGCCGGCGGGAGAGAGAGGCGGGCCGGGGGGAGAGAGAGGGGGGCCGGGGGGAGAGAGAGAGGAGCCGGGTGCAGAGAGAGGGGGGCCGGGGGGAGAGAGAGGGGGACCGGCGGGAGAGAGAGGGGGGCCGGGGGGAGAGTGAGGGGGGCCGGGGGAGAGAGAGGGGGGGCCGGGGGGAGAGAGAGGGGGGCCGGGGGGAGAGAGAGGGGGGCCGGCGGGAGAAAGAGGGGGGCCGGTGGGAGAGAGGGGGGGCCGGGGGGAGAGAGAGGGGGGCCGGCGGGAGAGAGAGGTGGGCCGGCGGGAGAGAGAGGGTGGCCGGGGGGAGAGAGAGGGGGGCCGGGGGGAGAGAGAGGTGGGCCGGGGGGAGAGAGAGGGGGGCCGGGGGGAGAGAGAAGGGGGCCGGGGGGAGAGAGAGGGGGACCGGTGGAGAGAGAGGGGGGCCGGGGGCAGAGAGAGGGGGGCCGGGGGGAGAGAGAGGGGGGCCGGGGGCAGAGAGAGGGGGGCCGGGGGCAGAGAGAGGGGGGCCGGGGGCAGAGAGAGGGGGGCCGGGGGGAGAGAGAGGGGGGCCGGGGGGAGAGAGAGGGGGCCGGGCGGAGAGAGAGGGGTGCCGTAGGGAGAGAGAGGGGGGCCGTGGGGAGAGAGAGGAGGGCCGGGGGGAGAGAGAGGGGGGCCGTGGGGAGAGAGAGGGGGCCGTGGGAAGAGAGAGGGGGGCCGTGGGGAGAGAGAGGGGGGCGGTGGGGAGTGAGAGGAGGGCAGTGGGGAGAGAGTGGGGGGCGGTGTGGAGAGAGAGGGGGGCGTTGGGGAGAGAGAGGGGGGCCGTGCGGAGAGAGAGGGGTGTCGTGGGGAGAGAGAGGGGGGCCGGGGGGAGAGAGAGGGCGGGCGGGGGGAGAGAGAGGGGGGCCGGCGGGAGAGAGAGGGGGCCGGGGAGAGAGAGAGGGGTGCCGGGGGGAGAGAGAGGGGGGCCGGCGGGAGAGAGAGGCGGGCCGGGGGGAGAGAGAGGGGGGCCTGGGGGAGAGAGAGAGAGGGGCCGGGGGCAGAGAGAGGGGGGCCGGGGGAAGAGAGAGGGGGGCCGGCGGGAGAGAGAGGGGGGCCGGGGGGAGAGTGAGGGGGGCCGGGGGGAGAGAGAGGGGGGACGGGGGGAGAGAGAGGGGGCCGGGGAGAGAGAGCGGGGCCGGGGGGAGAGAGAGGGGGGCCGGGGGTAGAGAGAGGGGGGCCGGGGGGAGAGAGAGGGGGGCCGGGGGGAGAGAGAGGGGGGCCGGTGGAAGAGAGAGGGGGGCCAGGGGGAGAGAGAGGGGGGCCGGGGGGAGAGAGAGGGGGGCCGGGGGGAGACAGAGGGGGGCCGGGGGCAGAGAGCGGGGGGCCGGGGTGAGAGAGAGGGGGGCCTGGGGCAAAGAGGGGGGGCCGGGGGCAGAGAGAGGGGGGCCGGGGGGAGAGAGAGGGGGGCCGGGGGGAGAGAGAGGGGGGCCGGGGGGAGAGAGAGGGGGGCCGTGGGGAGAGAGAGGGGGGCCGGGGGAGAGAGAGGGGGGCCGTGGGGAAAGAGAGGGGGGCCGTGGGGAGAGAGAGGGGGGCCGGGGGGAGAGAGAGGGGGGCCGGGGGGAGAGAGAGGTGGGCCGGGGGGAGAGAGGGGGCCGGGGGGAGAGAGAAGGGGGCCGGGGGGAGAGAGAGGGGGACCGGTGGAGAGAGAGGGGGGCCGGGGGCAGAGAGAGGGGGGCCGGGGGGAGAGAGAGGGGGGCCGGGGGCAGAGAGAGGGGGGCCGGGGGCAGAGAGAGGGGGGCCGGGGGCAGAGAGAGGGGGGCCGGGGGGAGAGAGAGGGGGGCCGGGGGGAGAGAGAGGGGGCCGGGCGGAGAGAGAGGGGTGCCGTAGGGAGAGAGAGGGGGGCCGTGGGGAGAGAGAGGAGGGCCGGGGGGAGAGAGAGGGGGGCCGTGGGGAGAGAGAGGGGGCCGTGGGAAGAGAGAGGGGGGCCGTGGGGAGAGAGAGGGGGGCGGTGGGGAGTGAGAGGAGGGCAGTGGGGAGAGAGTGGGGGGCGGTGTGGAGAGAGAGGGGGGCGTTGGGGAGAGAGAGGGGGGCCGTGCGGAGAGAGAGGGGTGTCGTGGGGAGAGAGAGGGGGGCCGGGGGGAGAGAGAGGGCGGGCGGGGGGAGAGAGAGGGGGGCCGGCGGGAGAGAGAGGGGGCCGGGGAGAGAGAGAGGGGTGCCGGGGGGAGAGAGAGGGGGGCCGGCGGGAGAGAGAGGCGGGCCGGGGGGAGAGAGAGGGGGGCCTGGGGGAGAGAGAGAGAGGGGCCGGGGGCAGAGAGAGGGGGGCCGGGGGAAGAGAGAGGGGGGCCGGCGGGAGAGAGAGGGGGGCCGGGGGGAGAGTGAGGGGGGCCGGGGGGAGAGAGAGGGGGGACGGGGGGAGAGAGAGGGGGCCGGGGGGAGAGAGAGCGGGGCCGGGGGGAGAGAGAGGGGGGCCGGGGGTAGAGAGAGGGGGGCCGGGGGGAGAGAGAGGGGGGCCGGGGGGAGAGAGAGGGGGGCCGGTGGAAGAGAGAGGGGGGCCAGGGGGAGAGAGAGGGGGGCCGGGGGGAGAGAGAGGGGGGCCGGGGGGAGACAGAGGGGGGCCGGGGGCAGAGAGCGGGGGGCCGGGGTGAGAGAGAGGGGGCCTGGGGCAAAGAGGGGGGGCCGGGGGCAGAGAGAGGGGGGCCGGGGGGAGAGAGAGGGGGGCCGGGGGGAGAGAGAGGGGGGCCGGGGGGAGAGAGAGGGGGGCCGTGGGGAGAGAGAGGGGGGCCGGGGGGAGAGAGAGGGGGGCCGTGGGGAAAGAGAGGGGGGCCGTGGGGAGAGAGAGGGGGGCCGTGGGGAGAGAGAGGGGGGCGGTGGGGAAAGAGAGGGGGGCGGTGGGGAGAGAGAGGGGGGCGGTGGGGAGAGACAGGGGGGCCGTGGGGAGAGAGAGGGGGGCCGTGGGGAGAGAGAGGGGGGCCGTGGGGAGAGAGAGGGGGGCCGTGGGTAGAGAGAGGGGGGCCGTGGGTAGAGAGAGGGGGGCCGGGGGGAGAGAGAGGGGGGCCGGGGGGAGAGAGAGGGGGGCCGGCGGGAGAGAGAGGGGGCCGGGGAGAGAGAGAGGGGGGCCGGGGGGAGAGAGAGGGGGGCCGGCGGGAGAGAGAGGGGGGCCGGCGGGAGAGAGAGGGGGGCCGGGGGGAGAGAGAGGGGGGCCGGCGGGAGAGAGAGGGGGGCCGGGGGGAGAGAGAGGGGGGCCGGGGGAGAGAGAGGTGGGCCGGGGGGAGAGAGAGGGGGGCCGGGGGGAGAGAGAAGGGGGCCGGGGGGAGAGAGAGGGGGGCCAGGGGAGAGAAAGGGGGGCCGGGGGCAGAGAGAGGGGGGCCGGGGGGAGAGAGAGGGGGGCCGGGGGCAGAGAGAGGGGGGCCGGGGGCAGAGAGAGGGGGGCCGGGGGCAGAGAGAGGGGGGCCGGGGGGAGAGAGAGGGGGGCCGGGGGGAGAGAGAGGGGGGCCGTGGGGAGAGAGAGGGGGGCCGGGGGGAGAGAGAGGGGGGCCGTGGGAAAGAGAGGGGGGCCGTGGGGAGAGAGAGGGGGGCCGTGGGGAGAGAGAGGGGGGCGGTGGGGAAAGAGAGGGGGGCGGTGGGGAGAGAGAGGGGGGCGGTGGGGAGAGACAGGGGGGCCGTGGGGAGAGAGAGGGGGGCCGTGGGGAGAGAGAGGGGGGCCGTGGGGAGAGAGAGGGGGGCCGTGGGTAGAGAGAGGGGGGCCGTGGGTAGAGAGAGGGGGGCCGGGGGGAGAGAGAGGGGGGCCGGGGGGAGAGAGAGGGGGGCCGGCGGGAGAGAGAGGGGGCCGGGGGAGAGAGAGGGGGGCCGGGGGGAGAGAGAAGGGGGCCGGGGGGAGAGAGAGGGGGGCCAGGGGAGAGAAAGGGGGGCCGGGGGCAGAGAGAGGGGGGCCGGGGGGAGAGAGAGGGGGGCCGGGGGCAGAGAGAGGGGGGCCGGGGGCAGAGAGAGGGGGGCCGGGGGCAGAGAGAGGGGGGCCGGGGGCAGAGAGAGGGGGGCCGGGGGGAGAGAGAGGGGGGCCGGGGGGAGAGAGAGGGGGGCCGGGGGGAGAGAGAGGGGTGCCGTAGGGAGAGAGAGGGGGGCCGTGGGGAGAGAGAGGAGGGCCGGGGGGAGCGAGAAGGGGGCCGTGGGGAGAGAGAGGGGGCCGTGGGAAGAGAGAGGGGGGCCGTGGGGAGAGAGAAGGGGGCGGTGGGGATAGAGAGGGGGGCGGTGGGGAGAGAGTGGGGGGCGGTGGGGAGAGAGAGGGGGGCGGTGGGGAGAGAGAGGGGGGCCGTGCGGAGAGAGAGGGGGGCCGTGGGGAGAGAGAGGGGGGCTGGGGGGAGAGAGAGGGGGGCCGGGGGGAGATAGAGGGGGGCCGGCGGGAGAGAGAGGGGGGCCGGGGAGAGAGAGAGGGGGGCCGGGGGGAGAGAGAGGGGGGCCGGCGGGAGAGAGAGGCGGGCCGGGGGGGAGAGAGAGAGGAGCCGGGTGCAGAGAGAGGGGGGCCGGGGGGAGAGAGAGGGGGACCGGCGGGAGAGAGAGGGGGGCCGGGGGGAGAGTGAGGGGGGCCGGGGGGAGAGAGAAGGGGGCCGGGGGGAGAGAGAGGGGGGCCGGGGGGAGAGAGAGGGGGGCCGGCGGGAGAAAGAGGGGGGCCGGTGGGAGAGAGAGGGGGGGCGGGGGGAGAGAGAAGGGGGCCGGCGGGAGAGAGAGGTGGGCCGGCGGGAGAGAGAGGGTGGCCGGGGGGAGAGAGAGGGGGGCCGGGGGGAGAGAGAGGTGGGCCGGGGGGAGAGAGAGGGGGGCCGGGGGGAGAGAGAAGGGGGCCGGGGGGAGAGAGAGGGGGGCCGGTGGAGAGAGAGGGGGGCCGGGGGCAGAGAGAGGGGGGCCGGGGGGAGAGAGAGGGGGCCGGGGGCAGAGAGAGGGGGGCCGGGGGCAGAGAGAGGGGCGCCGGGGGCAGAGAGAGGGGGGCCGGGGGGAGAGAGAGGGGGGCCGGGGGGAGAGAGAGGGGGCCGGGCGGAGAGAGAGGGGTGCCGTAGGGAGAGAGAGGGGGGCCGTGGGGAGAGAGAGGAGGGCCGGGGGGAGAGAGAGGGGGGCCGTGGGGAGAGAGAGGGGGCCGTGGGAAGAGAGAGGGGGGCCGTGGGGAGAGAGAGGGGGGCGGTGGGGAGAGAGAGGAGGGCAGTGGGGAGAGAGTGGGGGGCGGTGTGGAGAGAGAGGGGGGCGTTGGGGAGAGAGAGGGGGGCCGTGCGGAGAGAGAGGGGTGTCGTGGGGAGAGAGAGGGGGGCCGGGAGGAGAGAGAGGGCGGGCGGGGGGAGAGAGAGGGGGGCCGGCGGGAGAGAGAGGGGGCCGGGGAGAGAGAAAGGGTTGCCGGGGGGAGAGAGAGGGGGGCCGGCGGGAGAGAGAGGCGGGCCGGGGGGAGAGAGAGGGGGGCCTGGGGGAGAGAGAGAGAGGGGCCGGGGGCAGAGAGAGGGGGGCCGGGGGAAGAGAGAGGGGGGCCGGCGGGAGAGAGAGGGGGGCCGGGGGGAGAGTGAGGGGGGCCGGGGGGAGAGAGAGGGGGGACGGGGGAGAGAGAGGGGGCCGGGGGGAGAGAGAGCGGGGCCGGGGGGAGAGAGAGGGGGGCCGGGGGTAGAGAGAGGGGGGCCGGGGGGAGAGAGAGGGGGGCCGGGGGGAGAGAGAGGGGGGCCGGTGGAAGAGAGAGGGGGGCCAGGGGGAGAGAGAGGGGGGCCGGGGGGAGAGAGAGGGGGGCCGGGGGGAGACAGAGGGGGGCCGGGGGCAGAGAGCGGGGGGCCGGGGTGAGAGAGAGGGGGGCCTGGGGCAAAGAGGGGGGGCCGGGGGCAGAGAGAGGGGGGCCGGGGGGAGAGAGAGGGGGGCCGGGGGGAGAGAGAGGTGGGCCGGGGGGAGAGAGAGGGGGGCCGGGGGGAGAGAGAGGGGGTCCGTGGGGAGAGAGAGGGGGGCCGGGGGGAGAGAGAGGGGGGCCGTGGGGAAAGAGAGGGGGGCCGTGGGGAGAGAGAGGGCGGCCGTGGGGAGAGAGAGGGGGGCGGTGGGGAAAGAGAGGGGGGCGGTGGGGAGAGAGAGGGGGGCGGTGGGGAGAGACAGGGGGGCCGTGGGGAGAGAGAGGGGGGCAGTGGGGAGAGAGAGGGGGGCCGTGGGGAGAGAGAGGGGGGCCGTGGGTAGAGAGAGGGGGGCCGTGGGTAGAGAGAGGGGGGCCGGGGGGAGAGAGAGGGGGGCCGGGGGGAGAGAGAGGGGGGCCGGCGGGAGAGAGAGGGGGCCGGGGGGAGAGAGAGGGGGCCGGGGGGAGAGAGAGGGGGGCCGGCGGGAGAGAGAGGGGGGCCGGCGGGAGAGAGAGGGGGGCCGGGGGGAGAGAGAGGGGGGCCGGCGGGAGAGAGAGGGGGGCCGGGGGGAGAGAGAGGGGGGCCGGGGGAGAGAGAGGTGGGCCGGGGGGAGAGAGAGGGGGGCCGGGGGGAGAGAGAAGGGGGCCGGGGGGAGAGAGAGGGGGGCCAGGGGAGAGAAAGGGGGGCCGGGGGCAGAGAGAGGGGGGCCGGGGGGAGATAGAGGGTGGCCGGCAGGAGAGAGAGGGGGGCCGGGGAGAGAGAGAGGGGGGCCGGGGGGAGAGAGAGGGGGGCCGGCGGGAGAGAGAGGCGGGCCGGGGGGAGAGAGAGGGGGGCCGGGGGGAGAGAGAGAGGGGCCGGGTGCAGAGAGAGGGGGGCCGGGGGGAGAGAGAGGGGGACCGGCGGGAGAGAGAGGGGGGCCGGGGGGAGAGTGAGGGGGGCCGGGGGGAGAGAGAGGGGGGCCGGGGGGAGAGAGAGGGGGGCCGGGGGGAGAAAGAGGGGGGCCGGCGGGAGAAAGAGGGGGGCCGGTGGGAGAGAGAGGGGGGCCGGGGGGAGAGAGAGGGGGGCCGGCGGGAGAGAGAGGTGGGCCGGCGGGAGAGAGAGGGTGGCCGGGGGGAGAGAGAGGGGGGCCGGGGGGAGAGAGAGGTGGGCCGGGGGGAGAGAGAGGGGGGCCGGGGGGAGAGAGAAGGGGGCCGGGGGGAGAGAGAGGGGGGCCGGTGGAGAGAGAGGGGGGCCGGGGGCAGAGAGAGGGGGGCCGGGGGGAGAGAGAGGGGGGCCGGGGGCAGAGAGAGGGGGGCCGGGGGCAGAGAGAGGGGGGCCGGGGGCAGAGAGAGGGCGGCCGGGGGGAGAGAGAGGGGGGCCGGGGGGAGAGAGAGGGGGCCGGGCGGAGAGAGAGGGGTGCCGTAGGGAGAGAGAGGGGGGCCGTGGGGAGAGAGAGGAGGGCCGGGGGGAGAGAGAGGGGGGCCGTGGGGAGAGAGAGGGGGCCGTGGGAAGAGAGAGGGGGGCCGTGGGGAGAGAGAGGGGGGCGGTGGGGAGAGAGAGGAGGGCAGTGGGGAGAGAGTGGGGGGCGGTGTGGAGAGAGAGGGGGGCGTTGGGGAGAGAGAGGGGGGCCGTGCGGAGAGAGAGGGGTGTCGTGGGGAGAGAGAGGGGGGCCGGGGGGAGAGAGAGGGCGGGCGGGGGAGAGAGAGGGGGGCCGGCGGGAGAGAGAGGGGGCAGGGAAGAGAGAGAGGGGTGCCGGGGGGAGAGAGAGGGGGGCCGGCGGGAGAGAGAGGCGGGCCGGGGGGAGAGAGAGGGGGGCCTGGGGGAGAGAGAGAGAGGGGCCGGGGGCAGAGAGAGGGGGGCCGGGGGAAGAGAGAGGGGGGCCGGCGGGAGAGAGAGGGGGGCCGGGGGGAGAGTGAGGGGGGCCGGGGGGAGAGAGAGGGGGGACGGGGGGAGAGAGAGGGGGCCGGGGGGAGAGAGAGGGGGGCCGGGGGGAGAGAGAGGGGGGCCGGGGGTAGAGAGAGGGGGGCCGGGGGGAGAGAGAGGGGGGCCGGGGGGGAGAGAGAGGGGGGCCGGCGGGAGAGAGAGAGGGGCCGGGGTGAGAGAGAGGGGGGCCGGGGGGAGAGAGAGGGGGGCCGGCGGGAGAGAGAGGGGGGCCGGGGGGAGAGAGAGGGGGGCCGGCAGGAGAGAGAGGGGGGCCGGAGGGAGAGAGAGGGGGGCCGGGGGGAGAGAGAGGGGGGCCGGGGGAAGAGAGAGGGGGGCCGGGGGGAGAGAGAGGGGGGCCGGGGGGAGAGAGAGGGGGGCCGGGGGGAGACAGAGGGGGGCCGGAGGCAGAGAGCGGGGGGCCGGGGGGAGAGAGAGGGGGGCCGGGGGCAAAGAGGGGGGGGGGCCGGGGGCAGAGAGAGGGGGGCCGGGGGCAGAGAGAGGGGGGCCGGGGGGAGAGAGAGGGGGGCCGGGGGGAGAGAGAGGGGGGCCGGGGGGAGAGAGAGGGGGGCCGTGGGGAAAGAGAGGGGGGCCGTGGGGAGAGAGAGGGGGGCCGGGGGGAGAGAGAGGGGGGCCATGGGGAGAGAGAGGGGGGCCGTGGGGAGAGAAAGGGGGGCAGTGGGGAGAGAGAGGGGGGCGGTGGGGAGAGAGAGGGGGGCGGTGGGGAGAGAGAGGGGGCGGTGGGGAGAGACAGGGGGGCCGTGGGGAGAGAGAGGGGGGCCGTGGGGAGAGAGAGGGGGGCCGTGGGGAGAGAGAGGGGGGCCGTGGGTAGAGAGAGGGGGGCCGGGGGGAGAGAGAGGGGGCCCGGCGGGAGAGAGAGGGGGGCCGGGGGGAGAGAGAGGGGGGCCGGGGGGAGAGAGAGGGCGGCCTGCGGGAGAGAGAGGGGGGCCGGCGGGAGAGAGAGGGGGGCCGGGGGGAGAGAGAGGGGGGCCGGCGGGAGAGAGAGGTGGGCCTGTGGGAGAGAGACCGGGGGGAGAGAGAGGGGGGCCGGGGGGAGAGAGAGGTGGGCCGGGGGGAGAGAGAGGGGGGCCGGGGGAGAGAGAAGGGGGCCGGGGGGAGAGAGAGGGGGGCCGGGGGAGAGAGAGGGGGGCCGGGGGCAGAGAGAGGGAGGCCGGGGGGAGAGAGAGGGGGGCCGGGGGCAGAGAGAGTGGGGCCGGGGGCAGAGAGAGGGGGGCCGGGGGCAGAGAGAGGGAAGCCGGGGGGAGAGAGAAGGGGGCCGAGGGGGAGAGAGAGGGGGCCGGGGGGAGAGAGAGGGGTGCCGTAGGGAGAGAGAGGGGGGCCGTGGGGAGAGAGAGGAGGGCCGGGGGGAGAGAGAGGGGGGCCGTGGGGAGAGAGAGGGGGCCGTGGGAAGAGAGAGGGGGGCCGTGGGGAGAGAGAGGGGGGCGGTGGGGAGAGAGAGGGGGGCGGTGGGGAGAGAGTGGGGGGCGGTGGGGAGAGAGAGGGGGGCGGTGGGGAGAGAGAGGGGGGCCGGCGGGAGAGAGAGGGGGGCCGGGGAGAGAGAGAGGGGGGGCCGGGGGGAGAGAGAGGGGGGCCGGCGGGAGAGAGAGGCAGGCCGGCGGGAGAGAGAGGGGGGCTGGGGGAGAGAGAGGGGGGCCGGGGGGAGAGAGAGGGGGGCCGGGGGGAGAGAGAGGGGGGCCGGGGGGAGAGAGAGGGGGGCCGGGGGGAGAGAGAGGGGGGCCGTTGGGAGAGAGAGGGGGGCGGTGGGGAGAGAGAGGGGGGCCGTGGGGAGAGAGAGGGGGGCCGTGGGGAGAGAGAGGGGGGCCGGGGGGAGAGAGAGGGGGGCCATGGGGAGAGAGAGGGGGGCCGTGGGGAGAGAGAGGGGGGCCGGGGGGAGAGAGAGGGGGGCCATGGGGAGAGAGAGGGGGGCCGTGGGGAGAGAGAGGGGGGCAGTGGGGTGAGAGAGGGGGGCGGTGGGGAGAGAGAGGGGGGCGGTGGGGAGAGAGAGGGGGCGGTGGGGAGAGACAGGGGGGCCGTGGGGAGAGAGAGGGGGGCCGTGGGGAGAGAGAGGGGGCCGTGGGGAGAGAGAGGGGGGCCGTGGGTAGAGAGAGGGGGCCGGGGGGAGAGAGAGGGGGCCCGGCGGGAGAGAGAGGGGGGCCGGGGGGAGAGAGAGGGGGGCCGGGGGGAGAGAGAGGGCGGCCTGCGGGAGAGAGAGGGGGGCCGGCGGGAGAGAGAGGGGGGCCGGGGGGAGAGAGAGGGGGGCCGGCGGGAGAGAGAGGTGGGCCTGTGGGAGAGAGAGGGGGGCCGGGGGGAGAGAGAGGGGGGCCGGGGGGAGAGAGAGGTGGGCAGGGGGGAGAGAGAGGGGGGCCGGGGGGAGAGAGAAGGGGGCCGGGGGGAGAGAGAGGGGGGCCGGGGGAGAGAGAGGGGGGCCGGGGGCAGAGAGAGGGGGGCCGGGGGGAGAGAGAGGGGGGCCGGGGGCAGAGAGAGGGGGGCCGGGGGCAGAGAGAGGGGGGCCGGGGGCAGAGAGAGGGAAGCCGGGGGGAGAGAGAAGGGGGCCGAGGGGAGAGAGAGGGGGGCCGGGGGGAGAGAGAGGGGTGCCGTAGGGGAGAGAGGGGGGGGCCGTGGGGGAGAGAGAGGAGGGCCGGGGGGAGAGAGAGGGGGGCCGTGGGGAGAGAGAGGGGGCCGTGGGAAGAGAGAGGGGGGCCGTGGGGAGAGAGAGGGGGGCGGTGGGGAGAGAGAGGGGGGCGGTGGGGAGAGAGTGGGGGGCGGTGGGGAGAGAGAGGGGGGCGGTGGGGAGAGAGAGGGGGGCCGGCGGGAGAGAGAGGGGGGCAGGGGAGAGAGAGAGGGGGGGCCGGGGGGAGAGAGAGGGGGGCCGGCGGGAGAGAGAGGCAGGCCGGCGGGAGAGAGAGGGGGGCTGGGGGGAGAGAGAGGGGGGCCGGGGGGAGAGAGAGGGGGGCCGGGGGGAGAGAGAGGGGGACCGGGGGGAGAGAGAGGGGGGCCGGGGGTAGAGAGAGGGGGGCCGGGGGGAGAGAGAGGGGGGCCGTTGGGAGAGAGAGGGGGGCGGTGGGGAGAGAGAGGGGGGCCGTGGGGAGAGAGAGGGGGGCCGTGGGGAGAGAGAGGGGGGCCGGGGGGAGAGAGAGGGGGGCCATGGGGAGAGAGAGGGGGGCCGTGGGGAGAGAGAGGGGGGCAGTGGGGAGAGAGAGGGGGGCGGTGGTGAGAGAGAGGGGGGCGGTGGGGAGAGAGAGGGGGCGGTGGGGAGAGACAGGGGGGCCGTGGGGAGAGAGAGGGGGGCCGTGGGGAGAGAGAGGGGGGCCGTGGGGAGAGAGAGGGGGGCCGTGGGTAAAGAGAGGGGGGCCGGGGGGAGAGAGAGGGGGGCCGGCGGGAGAGAGAGGGGGGCCGGGGGGAGAGAGAGGGGGGCTGGGGGGAGAGAGAGGGGGGCCGGGGGGAGAGAGAGGGGGGCCGGCGGGAGAGAGAGGTGGGCCGGTGGGAGAGAGAGGAGGGCCGGGGGCAGAGAGAGGGAGGCCGGGGGGAGAGAGAAGGGGGCCGGGGGGAGAGAGAGGGGGGCCGGCGGGAGAGAGAGGGGGGCCGGCGGGAGAGAGAGGGGGGCCGGGGGGAGAGAGAGGGGGGCCGGCGGGAGAGAGAGGGGGGCCGGCGGGAGAGAGAGGGGGGCCGGGGGGAGAGAGAGGGGGGCCGGCGGGAGAGAGAGGTGGGCCGGTGGGAGAGAGAGGGGGGGCCGGGGGGAGAGAGGGGGGCCGGGGGGAGAGAGAGGTGGGCCGGGGGGAGAGAGAAGGGGGCCGGGGGGAGAGAGAGGGGGGCCGGGGGAGAGAGAGGGGGGCCGGGGGCAGAGAGAGGGGGGCCGGGGGGAGAGAGAGGGGGGCCGGGGGCAGAGAGAGGCGGGCCGGGGGCAGAGAGAGGAGGGCCGGGGGCAGAGAGAGGGAGGCCGGGGGGAGAGAGAAGGGGGCCGGGGGGAGAGAGAGGGGGGCCGGGGGGAGAGAGAGGGGTGCCGTAGGGAGAGAGAGGGGGGCCGTGGGGAGAGAGAGGAGGGCCGTGGGGAGAGAGAGGGGGCCGTGGGAAGAGAGAGGGGGGCCGTGGGGAGAGAGAGGGGGGCGGTGGGGAGAGAGAGGGGGGCAGTGGGGAGAGAGTGGGGGGCGGTGGGGAGAGAGAGGGGGGCGGTGGGGAGAGAGAGGGGGGCCGGCGGGAGAGAGACGGGGGCCGGGGGGAGAGAGAGGTGGGCCGGGGGGAGAGAGAGGGGGGCCGGGGGGAGAGAGAAGGGGGACGGGGGGAGAGAGAGGGGGGCCGGGGGGAGAGAAAGGTGGGCCGGGGGGAGAGAGAGGGGGGCCGGGGGGAGAGAGAAGGGGGCCGGGGGGAGAGAGAGGGGGGCCGGGGGAGAGAGAGGGGGGCCGGGGGCAGAGAGAGGGGGGCCGGGGGGAGAGAGAGGGGGGCCGGGGGCAGAGAGAGGGGGGCCGGGGGCAGAGAGAGGGGGGCCGGGGGCAGAGAGAGGGAGGCCGGGGGGAGAGAGAAGGGGGCCGGGGGGAGAGAGAGGGGGGCCGGGGGGAGAGAGAGGGGTGCCGTAGGGAGAGAGAGGGGGGCCGTGGGGAGAGAGAGGAGGGCCGTGGGGAGAAAGAGGGGGCCGTGGGAAGAGAGAGGGGGGCCGTGGGGAGAGAAAGGGGGGCGGTGGGGAGAGAGTGGGGGGCGGTGGGGAGAGAGAGGGGGGCGGTGGGGAGAGAGAGGGGGGCCGGCGGGAGAGAGAGGGGGGCCGGGGAGAGAGAGAGGGGGGGCCGGGGGGTGAGAGAGGGGGGCCGACGGGAGAGAGAGGCGGGCCGGCGGGAGAGAGAGGGGGGCTGGGGGGAGAGAGAGGGGGGCCGGGGGAGAGAGAGGGGGGCCGGGGGGAGAGAGAGGGGGGCCGGGGGGAGAGAGAGGGGGGCCGGGGGTAGAGAGAGGGGGGCCGGGGGAGAGAGAGCGGGGCCGTGGGGAGAGAGAGGGGGGCGGTGGGGAGAGAGAGGGGGGCCGGGGGGAGAGAGAGGGGGGCCGTGGGGAGAGAGAGGGGGGCCGTGGGGAGAGAGAGGGGGGCGGTGGGGAGAGAGAGGGGGGCGGTGGGGAGAGAGAGGGGGGCGGTGGGGAGAGACAGGGGGGCCGTGGGGAGAGAGAGGGGGGCCGTGGGGAGAGAGAGGGGGGCCGTGGGTAGAGAGAGGGGGGCCGTGGGTAGAGAGAGGGGGGCCGGGGGGAGAGAGAGGGGGGCCGGTGGGAGAGAGAGGGGGGCCGGCGGGAGAGAGAGGGGGGCCGGGGGGAGAGAGAGGGGGGCCGGAGGGAGAGAGAGGGGGGCCGGCGGGAGAGAGAGGGGGGCCGCCGGGAGAGAGAGGGGGGCCGGGGGGAGAGAGAGGGGGGCCGGCGGGAGAGAGAGGTGGGCCGGCGGGAGAGAGAGGGGGGCCGGGGGGGAGAGAGAGGGGGGCCGGGGGGAGAGAGACGTGGGCCGGGGGGAGAGAGAGGGGGGCCGGGGGGAGAGAGAAGGGGGCCGGGGGGAGAGAGAGGGGGGCCGGGGGAGAGAGAGGGGGGCCGGGGGCAGAGAGAGGGGGGCCGGGGGGAGAGAGAGGGGGGCCGGGGGGAGAGAGAAGGGGGCCGGGGGGAGAGAGAGGGGGGCCGGGGGAGAGAGAGGGGGGCCGGGGGCAGAGAGAGGGGGGCCGGGGGGAGAGAGAGGGGGGCCGGGGGCAGAGAGAGGGGGGCCGGGGGCAGAGAGAGGGGGGCCGGGGGCAGAGAGAGGGGGGCGGTGGGGAGAGAGAGGGGGGCGGTGGGGAGAGACAGGGGGGCCGTGGGGAGAGAGAGGGGGGCCGGGGGGAGAGAGAGGTGGGGCCGGGGGGAGAGAGAGGGGGGCCGGGGGGAGAGAGAAGGGGGCCGGGGGGCGAGAGAGGGGGGCCGGGGGAGAGAGAGGGGGGCCGGGGGCAGAGAGAGGGGGGCCGGGGGGAGAGAGCGGGGGGCCGGGGGCAGAGAGAGGGGGGCCGGGGGCAGAGAGAGGGGGCCGGGGGCAGAGAGAGGGGGGCGGTGGGGAGAGAGAGGGGGGCAGTGGGGAGAGAGAGGGGGGCGGTGGGGAGAGAGAGGGGGGCGGTGGGGAGAGAGAGGGGGCGGTGGGGAGAGACAGGGGGGCCGTGGGGAGAGAGAGGGGGGCCGTGGGGAGAGAGAGGGGGGCCGGGGGCAGAGAGAGGGGGGCCGGGGGCAGAGAGAGGGGGGCGGTGGGGAGAGAGAGGGGGGCGGTGGGGAGAGACAGGGGGGCCGTGGGGAGAGAGAGGGGGGCCGGGGGGAGAGAGAGGTGGGCCGGGGGGAGAGAGAGGGGGGCCGGGGGGAGAGAGAAGGGGGCCGGGGGGAGAGAGAGGGGGCCGGGGGAGAGAGAGGGGGGCCGGGGGCAGAGAGAGGGGGGCCGGGGGGAGAGAGAGGGGGGCCGGGGGCAGAGAGAGGGGGGCCGGGGGCAGAGAGAGGGGGGCGGTGGGGAGAGAGAGGGGGGCAGTGGGGAGAGAGAGGGGGGCGGTGGGGAGAGAGAGGGGGGCGGTGGGGAGAGAGAGGGGGCGGTGGGGAGAGACAGGGGGGCCGTGGGGAGAGAGAGGGGGGCCGTGGGGAGAGAGAGGGGGGCCGGGGGGAGAGAGAGGGGGGCCGGGGGGAGAGAGAGGGCGGCCTGCGGGAGAGAGAGGGGGGCCGGCGGGAGAGAGAGGGGGGCCGGGGGGAGAGAGAGGGGGGCCGGCGGGGAGAGAGAGGTGGGCCTGTGGGAGAGAGAGGGGGGCCGGGGGGAGAGAGAGGGTGGCCGGGGGGAGAGAGAGGTGGGCCGGGGGGAGAGAGAGGGGGGCCGGGGGGAGAGAGAAGGGGGCCGGGGGGAGAGAGAGGGGGGCCGGGGGAGAGAGAGGGGGGCCGGGGGCAGAGAGAGGGGGGCCGGGGGGAGAGAGAGGGGGGCCGGGGGCAGAGAGAGGGGGGCCGGGGGCAGAGAGAGGGGGCCGGGGGCAGAGAGAGGGAAGCCGGGGGGAGAGAGAAGGGGGCCGGGGGGAGAGAGAGGGGGGCCGGGGGAGAGAGAGGGGTGCCGTAGGGAGAGAGAGGGGGGCGGTGGGGAGAGAGAGGAGGGCCGGGGGGAGAGAGAGGGGGGCCGTGGGGAGAGAGAGAGGGCCGTGGGAAGAGAGAGGGGGGCCGTGGGGAGAGAGAGGGGGGCGGTGGGGAGAGAGAGGGGGGCGGTGGGGAGAGAGTGGGGGGCGGTGGGGAGAGAGAGGGGGGCGGTGGGGAGAGAGAGGGGGGCCGGCGGGAGAGAGAGGGGGGCCGGGGAGAGAGAGAGGGGGGGCCGGGGGGAGAGAGAGGGGGGCCGGCGGGAGAGAGAGGCAGGCCGGCGGGAGAGAGAGGGGGGCTGGGGGGAGAGAGAGGGGGGCCGGGGGGAGAGAGAGGGGGGCCGGGGGGAGAGAGAGGGGGGCCGGGGGGAGAGAGAGGGGGGCCGGGGGTAGAGAGAGGGGGGCCGGGGGGAGAGAGAGGGGGGCCGTTGGGAGAGAGAGGGGGGCGGTGGGGAGAGAGAGGGGGGCCGTGGGGAGAGAGAGGGGGGCCGTGGGGAGAGAGAGGGGGGCCGGGGGGAGAGAGAGGGAGGCCATGGGGAGAGAGAGGGGGGCCGTGGGGAGAGAGAGGGGGGCAGTGGGGAGAGAGAGGGGGGCGGTGGTGAGAGAGAGGGGGGCGGTGGGGAGAGAGAGGGGGCGGTGGGGAGAGACAGGGGGGCCGTGGGGAGAGAGAGGGGGGCCGTGGGGAGAGAGAGGGGGGCCGTGGGGAGAGAGAGGGGGGCCGTGGGAGAGAGAGGGGGGCCGGGGGCAGAGAGAGGGGGGCCGGGGGGAGAGAGAGGGGGGCCGGGGGCAGAGAGAGGGGGGCCGGGGGCAGAGAGAGGGGGGCCGGGGGCAGAGAGAGGGGGGCGGTGGGGAGAGAGAGGGGGGCGGTGGGGAGAGACAGGGGGGCCGTGGGGAGAGAGAGGGGGGCCGGGGGGAGAGAGAGGTGGGCCGGGGGGAGAGAGAGGGGGGCCGGGGGGAGAGAGAAGGGGGCCGGGGGGCGAGAGAGGGGGGCCGGGGGAGAGAGAGGGGGGCCGGGGGCAGAGAGAGGGGGGCCGGGGGGAGAGAGCGGGGGGCCGGGGGCAGAGAGAGGGGGGCCGGGGGCAGAGAGAGGGGGGCCGGGGGCAGAGAGAGGGGGGCGGTGGGGAGAGAGAGGGGGGCAGTGGGGAGAGAGAGGGGGGCGGTGGGGAGAGAGAGGGGGGCGGTGGGGAGAGAGAGGGGGCGGTGGGGAGAGACAGGGGGGCCGTGGGGAGAGAGAGGGGGGCCGTGGGGAGAGAGAGGGGGGCCGGGGGCAGAGAGAGGGGGGCCGGGGGGCAGAGAGAGGGGGGCGGTGGGGAGAGAGAGGGGGGCGGTGGGGAGAGACAGGGGGGCCGTGGGGAGAGAGAGGGGGGCCGGGGGGAGAGAGAGGTGGGCCGGGGGGAGAGAGAGGGGGGCCGGGGGGAGAGAGAAGGGGGCCGGGGGGAGAGAGAGGGGGGCCGGGGGAGAGAGAGGGGGGCCGGGGGCAGAGAGAGGGGGGCCGGGGGGAGAGAGAGGGGGGCCGGGGGCAGAGAGAGGGGGGCCGGGGGCAGAGAGAGGGGGGCGGTGGGGAGAGAGAGGGGGGCAGTGGGGAGAGAGAGGGGGGCGGTGGGGAGAGAGAGGGGGGCGGTGGGGAGAGAGAGGGGGCGGTGGGGAGAGACAGGGGGGCCGTGGGGAGAGAGAGGGGGGCCGTGGGGAGAGAGAGGGGGGCCGGGGGGAGAGAGAGGGGGGCCGGGGGGAGAGAGAGGGCGGCCTGCGGGAGAGAGAGGGGGGCCGGCGGGAGAGAGAGGGGGGCCGGGGGGAGAGAGAGGGGGGCCGGCGGGAGAGAGAGGTGGGCCTGTGGGAGAGAGAGGGGGGCCGGGGGGAGAGAGAGGGTGGCCGGGGGGAGAGAGAGGTGGGCCGGGGGGAGAGAGAGGGGGGCCGGGGGGAGAGAGAAGGGGGCCGGGGGGAGAGAGAGGGGGGCCGGGGGAGAGAGAGGGGGGCCGGGGGCAGAGAGAGGGGGGCCGGGGGGAGAGAGAGGGGGGCCGGGGGCAGAGAGAGGGGGGCCGGGGGCAGAGAGAGGGGGGCCGGGGGCAGAGAGAGGGAAGCCGGGGGGAGAGAGAAGGGGGCCGGGGGGAGAGAGAGGGGGGCCGGGGGGAGAGAGAGGGGTGCCGTAGGGAGAGAGAGGGGGGCGGTGGGGAGAGAGAGGAGGGCCGGGGGGAGAGAGAGGGGGGCCGTGGGGAGAGAGAGAGGGCCGTGGGAAGAGAGAGGGGGGCCGTGGGGAGAGAGAGGGGGGCGGTGGGGAGAGAGAGGGGGGCGGTGGGGAGAGAGTGGGGGGCGGTGGGGAGAGAGAGGGGGGCGGTGGGGAGAGAGAGGGGGGCCGGCGGGAGAGAGAGGGGGGCCGGGGAGAGAGAGAGGGGGGGCCGGGGGGAGAGAGAGGGGGGCCGGCGGGAGAGAGAGGCAGGCCGGCGGGAGAGAGAGGGGGGCTGGGGGGAGAGAGAGGGGGGCCGGGGGGAGAGAGAGGGGGGCCGGGGGGAGAGAGAGGGGGGCCGGGGGGAGAGAGAGGGGGGCCGGGGGTAGAGAGAGGGGGGCCGGGGGGAGAGAGAGGGGGGCCGTTGGGAGAGAGAGGGGGGCGGTGGGGAGAGAGAGGGGGGCCGTGGGGAGAGAGAGGGGGGCCGTGGGGAGAGAGAGGGGGGCCGGGGGGAGAGAGAGGGAGGCCATGGGGAGAGAGAGGGGGGCCGTGGGGAGAGAGAGGGGGGCAGTGGGGAGAGAGAGGGGGGCGGTGGTGAGAGAGAGGGGGGCGGTGGGGAGAGAGAGGGGGCGGTGGGGAGAGACAGGGGGGCCGTGGGGAGAGAGAGGGGGGCCGTGGGGAGAGAGAGGGGGGCCGTGGGGAGAGAGAGGGGGGCCGTGGGTAAAGAGAGGGGGGCCGGGGGGTGAGAGAGGGGGGCCGGCGGGAGAGAGAGGGGGGCCGGGGGGAGAGAGAGGGGGGGCTGGGGGGAGAGAGAGGGCGGCCGGCGGGAGAGAGAGGGGGGCCGGCGGGAGAGAGAGGGGGGCCGGGGGGAGAGAGAGGGGGGCCGGCGGGAGAGAGAGGTGGGCCGGTGGGAGAGAGATGGCGGCCGGGGGGAGAGAGAGGGGGGCCGGGGGGAGAGAGAGGTGGGCCGGGGGGAGAGAGAGGGGGGCCGGGGGGAGAGAGAAGGGGGCCGGGGGGAGAGAGAGGGGGGCCGGGGGAGAGAGAGGGGGGCCGGGGGCAGAGAGAGGGGGGCCGGGGGGAGAGAGAGGGGGGACGGGGGCAGAGAGAGGGGGGCCGGGGGCAGAGAGAGGAGGGCCGGGGGCAGAGAGAGGGAGGCCGGGGGGAGAGAGAAGGGGGCCGGGGGGAGAGAGAGGGGGGCCGGGGGGAGAGAGAGGGGTGCCGTAGGGAGAGAGAGGGGGCCGTGGGAAGAGAGAGGTGGGCCGTGGGGAGAGAGAGGGGGGCGGTGGGGAGAGAGAGGGGGGCGGTGGGGAGAGAGAGGGGGGCCGGCGGGAGAGAGACGGGGGCCGGGGGGAGAGAGAGGTGGGCCGGGGGGAGAGAGAGGGGGGCCGGGGGGAGAGAGAAGGGGGACGGGGGGAGAGAGAGGGGGGCCGGGGGGAGAGAGAGGTGGGCCGGGGGGAGAGAGAGGGGGGCCGGGGGGAGAGAGAAGGGGGCCGGGGGGAGAGAGAGGGGGGCCGGGGGAGAGAGAGGGGGGCCGGGGGCAGAGAGAGGGGGGCCGGGGGGAGAGAGAGGGGGGCCGGGGGCAGAGAGAGCGGGGCCGGGGGCAGAGAGAGGGGGGCCGGAGGCAGAGAGAGGGAGGCCGGGGGGAGAGAGAAGGGGGCCGGGGGGAGAGAGAGGGGGGCCGGGGGGAGAGAGAGGGGTGCCGTAGGGAGAGAGAGGGGGGCCGTGGGGAGAGAGAGGAGGGCCGTGGGGAGAGAGAGGGGGCCGTCGGAAGAGAGAGGGGGGCCGTGGGGAGAGAGAGGGGGCGGTGGGGAGAGAGAGGGGGGCGGTGGGGAGAGAGTGGGGGGCGGTGGGGAGAGAGAGGGGGGCGGTGGGGAGAGAGAGGGGGGCCGGCGGGAGAGAGAGGGGGGCCGGGGAGAGAGAGAGGGGGGGCCGGGGAGAGAGGGGGGCCGACGGGAGAGAGAGGCGGGCCGGCGGGAGAGAGAGGGGGGCTGGGGGGAGAGAGAGGGGGGCCGGGGGGAGAGAGTGGGGGGCCGGGGGGAGAGAGAGGGGGGCCGGGGGGAGAGAGAGGGGGGCCGGGGGTAGAGAGAGGGGGGCCGGGGGGAGAGAGAGCGGGGCCGTGGGGAGAGAGAGGGGGGCGGTGGGGAGAGAGAGGGGGGCCGGGGGGAGAGAGAGGGGGGCCGTGGAGAGAGAGAGGGGGGCCGTGGGGAGAGAGAGGGGGGCGGTGGGGAGAGAGAGGGGGGCGGTGGGGAGAGAGAGGGGGGCGGTGGGGAGAGACAGGGGGGCCGTGGGGAGAGAGAGGGGGGCCGTGGGGAGAGAGAGGGGGGCCGTGGGTAGAGAGAGGGGGGCCGTGGGTAGAGAGAGGGGGGCCGGGGGGAGAGAGAGGGGGGCCGGGGGGAGAGAGAGGGGGGCCGGCGGGAGAGAGAGGGGGGCCGGGGGGAGAGAGAGGGGGGCCGGAGGGAGAGAGAGGGGGGCCGGCGGGAGAGAGAGGGGGGCCGCCGGGAGAGAGAGGGGGGCCGGGGGGAGAGAGAGGGGGGCTGGCGGGAGAGAGAGGTGGGCCGGCGGGAGAGAGAGGGGGGCCGGGGGGAGAGAGAGGGGGGCCGGGGGGAGAGAGAGGTGGGCCGGGGGGAGAGAGAGGGGGGCCGGGGGGAGAGAGAAGGGGGCCGGGGGGAGAGAGAGGGGGGCCGGGGGAGAGAGAGGGGGGCCGGGGGCAGAGAGAGGGGGGCCGGGGGGAGAGAGAGGGGGGCCGGGGGGAGAGAGAAGGGGGCCGGGGGGAGAGAGAGGGGGGCCGGGGGAGAGAGAGGGGGGCCGGGGGCAGAGAGAGGGGGGCCGGGGGGAGAGAGAGGGGGGCCGGGGGCAGAGAGAGGGGGGCCGGGGGCAGAGAGAGGGGGGCCGGGGGCAGAGAGAGGGGGGCGGTGGGGAGAGAGAGGGGGGCGGTGGGGAGAGACAGGGGGGCCGTGGGGAGACAGAGGGGGGCCGGGGGGAGAGAGAGGTGGGCCGGGGGGAGAGAGAGGGGGGCCGGGGGGAGAGAGAAGGGGGCCGGGGGGAGAGAGAGGGGGGCCGGGGGAGAGAGAGGGGGGCCGGGGGCAGAGAGAGGGGGGCCGGGGGGAGAGAGAGGGGGGCCGGGGGCAGAGAGAGGGGGGCCGGGGGCAGAGAGAGGGGGGCCGGGGGCAGAGAGAGGGGGGCGGTGGGGAGAGAGAGGGGGGCGGTGGGGAGAGACAGGGGGGCCGTGGGGAGAGAGAGGGGGGCCGTGGGGAGAGAGAGGGGGGCCGTGGGTAGAGAGAGGGGGGCCGTGGGTAGAGAGAGGGGGGCCGGGGGGAGAGAGAGGGGGGCCGGGGGGAGAGAGAGGGGGGCCGGCGGGAGAGAGAGGGGGGCCGGGGGGAGAGAGAGGGGGGCCGGGGGGAGAGAGAGGGGGGCCGGCGGAAGAGAGAGGGGGGCCGGCGGGAGAGAGAGGGGGGCCGGGGGGAGAGAGAGGTGGGGCCGGCGGGAGAGAGAGGTGGGCCGGCGGGAGAGAGAGGGGGGCCGGGGGGAGAGAGAGGGGGGCCGGGGGGAGAGAGAGGTGGGCCGGGGGGAGAGAGAGGGGGGCCGGGGGGAGAGAGAAGGGGGCCGGGGGGAGAGAGAGGGGGGCCGGGGGAGAGAGAGGGGGGCCGGGGGCAGAGAGAGGGGGGCCGGGGGGAGAGAGAGGGGGGCCGGGGGCAGAGAGAGGGGGGCCGGGGGCAGAGAGAGGGGGGCCGGGGGGAGAGAGAAGGGGGCCGGGGGGAGAGAGAGGGGGGCCGGGGGAGAGAGAGGGGGGCCGGGGGCAGAGAGAGGGGGGCCGGGGGGAGAGAGAGGGGGGACGGGGGCAGAGAGAGGGGGGCCGGGGGCAGAGAGAGGAGGGCCGGGGGCAGAGAGAGGGAGGCCGGGGGGAGAGAGAAGGGGGCCGGGGGGAGAGAGAGGGGGGCCGGGAGGAGAGAGAGGGGTGCCGTAGGGAGAGAGAGGGGGCCGTGGGAAGAGAGAGGGGGGCCGTGGGGAGAGAGAGGGGGGCGGTGGGGAGAGAGAGGGGGGCGGTGGGGAGAGAGAGGGGGGCCGGCGGGAGAGAGACGGGGGCCGGGGGGAGAGAGAGGTGGGCCGGGGGGAGAGAGAGGGGGGCCGGGGGGAGAGAGAAGGGGGACGGGGGGAGAGAGAGGGGGGCCGGGGGGAGAGAGAGGTGGGCCGGGGGGAGAGAGAGGGGGGCCGGGGGGAGAGAGAAGGGGGCCGGGGGGAGAGAGAGGGGGGCCGGGGGAGAGAGAGGGGGGCCGGGGGCAGAGAGAGGGGGGCCGGGGGGAGAGAGAGGGGGGCCGGGGGCAGAGAGAGGGGGGCCGGGGGCAGAGAGAGGGGGGCCGGAGGCAGAGAGAGGGAGGCCGGGGGGAGAGAGAAGGGGGCCGGGGGGAGAGAGAGGGGGGCCGGGGGGAGAGAGAGGGGTGCCGTAGGGAGAGAGAGGGGGGCCGTGGGGAGAGAGAGGAGGGCCGTGGGGAGAGAGAGGGGGCCGTCGGAAGAGAGAGGGGGGCCGTGGGGAGAGAGAGGGGGCGGTGGGGAGAGAGAGGGGGGCGGTGGGGAGAGAGTGGGGGGCGGTGGGGAGAGAGAGGGGGGCGGTGGGGAGAGAGAGGGGGGCCGGCGGGAGAGAGAGGGGGGCCGGGGAGAGAGAGAGGGGGGGCCGGGGGGAGAGAGAGGGGGGCCGACGGGAGAGAGAGGCGGGCCGGCGGGAGAGAGAGGGGGGCTGGGGGGAGAGAGAGGGGGGCCGGGGGGAGAGAGTGGGGGGCCGGGGGGAGAGAGAGGGGGGCCGGGGGGAGAGAGAGGGGGGCCGGGGGTAGAGAGAGGGGGGCCGGGGGGAGAGAGAGCGGGGCCGTGGGGAGAGAGAGGGGGGCGGTGGGGAGAGAGAGGGGTCCGGGGGGAGAGAGAGGGGGGCCGTGGAGAGAGAGAGGGGGGCCGTGGGGAGAGAGAGGGGGGCGGTGGGGAGAGAGAGGGGGGCGGTGGGGAGAGAGAGGGGGGCGGTGGGGAGAGAGAGGGGGGCGGTGGGGAGAGACAGGGGGGCCGTGGGGAGAGAGAGGGGGGCCGTGGGGAGAGAGAGGGGGGCCGTGGGTAGAGAGAGGGGGGCCGTGGGTAGAGAGAGGGGGGCCGGGGGGATAGAGAGGGGGGCCGGGGGGAGAGAGAGGGGGGCCGGCGGGAGAGAGAGGGGGGCCGGGGGGAGAGAGAAAGGGGCCGGAGGGAGAGAGAGGGGGGCCGGCGGGAGAGAGAGGGGGGCCGCCGGGAGAGAGAGGGGGGCCGGGGGGAGAGAGAGGGGGGCTGGCGGGAGAGAGAGGTGGGCCGGCGGGAGAGAGAGGGGGGCCGGGGGGAGAGAGAGGGGGGCCGGGGGGAGAGAGAGGTTGGCCGGGGGGAGAGAGAGGGGGGCCGGGGGGAGAGAGAAGGGGGCCGGGGGGAGAGAGAGGGGGGCCGGGGGAGAGAGAGGGGGGCCGGGGGCAGAGAGAGGGGGGCCGGGGGGAGAGAGAGGGGGGCCGGGGGGAGAGAGAAGGGGGCCGGGGGGAGAGAGAGGGGGGCCGGGGGAGAGAGAGGGGGGCCGGGGGCAGAGAGAGGGGGGCCGGGGGGAGAGAGAGGGGGGCCGGGGGCAGAGAGAGGGGGGCCGGGGGCAGAGAGAGGGGGGCCGGGGGCAGAGAGAGGGGGGCGGTGGGGAGAGAGAGGGGGGCGGTGGGGAGAGACAGGGGGGCCGTGGGGAGACAGAGGGGGGCCGGGGGGAGAGAGAGGTGGGCCGGGGGGAGAGAGAGGGGGGCCGGGGGGAGAGAGAAGGGGGCCGGGGGGAGAGAGAGGGGGGCCGGGGGAGAGAGAGGGGGGCCGGGGGCAGAGAGAGGGGGGCCGGGGGGAGAGAGAGGGGGGCCGGGGGCAGAGAGAGGGGGGCCGGGGGCAGAGAGAGGGGGGCCGGGGGCAGAGAGAGGGGGGCGGTGGGGAGAGAGAGGGGGGCGGTGGGGAGAGACAGGGGGGCCGTGGGGAGAGAGAGGGGGGCCGTGGGGAGAGAGAGGGGGGCCGTGGGTAGAGAGAGGGGGGCCGTGGGTAGAGAGAGGGGGGCCGGGGGGAGAGAGAGGGGGGCCGGGGGGAGAGAGAGGGGGGCCGGCGGGAGAGAGAGGGGGGCCGGGGGGAGAGAGAGGGGGGCCGGGGGGAGAGAGAGGGGGGCCGGCGGAAGAGAGAGGGGGGCCGGCGGGAGAGAGAGGGGGGCCGGGGGGAGAGAGAGGTGGGGCCGGCGGGAGAGAGAGGTGGGCCGGCGGGAGAGAGAGGGGGGCCGGGGGGAGAGAGAGGGGGGCCGGGGGGAGAGAGAGGTGGGCCGGGGGGAGAGAGAGGGGGGCCGGGGGGAGAGAGAAGGGGGCCGGGGGGGAGAGAGAGGGGGGCCGGGGGAGAGAGAGGGGGGCCGGGGGCAGAGAGAGGGGGGCCGGGGGGAGAGAGAGGGGGGCCGGGGGCAGAGAGAGGGGGGCCGGGGGCAGAGAGAGGGGGGCCGGGGGGAGAGAGAAGGGGGCCGGGGGGAGAGAGAGGGGGGCCGGGGGAGAGAGAGGGGGGCCGGGGGCAGAGAGAGGGGGGCCGGGGGGAGAGAGAGGGGGGACGGGGGCAGAGAGAGGGGGGCCGGGGGCAGAGAGAGGAGGGCCGGGGGCAGAGAGAGGGAGGCCGGGGGGAGAGAGAAGGGGGCCGGGGGGAGAGAGAGGGGGGCCGGGGGGAGAGAGAGGGGTGCCGTAGGGAGAGAGAGGGGGCCGTGGGAAGAGAGAGGGGGGCCGTGGGGAGAGAGAGGGGGGCGGTGGGGAGAGAGAGGGGGGCGGTGGGGAGAGAGAGGGGGGCCGGCGGGAGAGAGACGGGGGCCGGGGGGAGAGAGAGGTGGGCCGGGGGGAGAGAGAGGGGGGCCGGGGGGAGAGAGAAGGGGGACGGGGGGAGAGAGAGGGGGGCCGGGGGGAGAGAGAGGTGGGCCGGGGGGAGAGAGAGGGGGGCCGGGGGGAGAGAGAAGGGGGCCGGGGGGAGAGAGAGGGGGGCCGGGGGAGAGAGAGGGGGGCCGGGGGCAGAGAGAGGGGGGCCGGGGGGAGAGAGAGGGGGGCCGGGGGCAGAGAGAGGGGGGCCGGGGGCAGAGAGAGGGGGGCCGGAGGCAGAGAGAGGGAGGCCGGGGGGAGAGAGAAGGGGGCCGGGGGGAGAGAGAGGGGGGCCGGGGGGAGAGAGAGGGGTGCCGTAGGGAGAGAGAGGGGGGCCGTGGGGAGAGAGAGGAGGGCCGTGGGGAGAGAGAGGGGGCCGTCGGAAGAGAGAGGGGGGCCGTGGGGAGAGAGAGGGGGCGGTGGGGAGAGAGAGGGGGGCGGTGGGGAGAGAGTGGGGGGCGGTGGGGAGAGAGAGGGGGGCGGTGGGGAGAGAGAGGGGGGCCGGCGGGAGAGAGAGGGGGGCCGGGGAGAGAGAGAGGGGGGGCCGGGGGGAGAGAGAGGGGGGCCGACGGGAGAGAGAGGCGGGCCGGCGGGAGAGAGAGGGGGGCTGGGGGGAGAGAGAGGGGGGCCGGGGGGAGAGAGTGGGGGGCCGGGGGGAGAGAGAGGGGGGCCGGGGGGAGAGAGAGGGGGGCCGGGGGTAGAGAGAGGGGGGCCGGGGGGAGAGAGAGCGGGGCCGTGGGGAGAGAGAGGGGGGCGGTGGGGAGAGAGAGGGGGGCCGGGGGGAGAGAGAGGGGGGCCGTGGAGAGAGAGAGGGGGGCCGTGGGGAGAGAGAGGGGGGCGGTGGGGAGAGAGAGGGGGGCGGTGGGGAGAGAGAGGGGGGCGGTGGGGAGAGACAGGGGGGCCGTGGGGAGAGAGAGGGGGGCCGTGGGGAGAGAGAGGGGGGCCGTGGGTAGAGAGAGGGGGGCCGTGGGTAGAGAGAGGGGGGCCGGGGGGAGAGAGAGGGGGGCCGGGGGGAGAGAGAGGGGGGCCGGCGGGAGAGAGAGGGGGGCCGGGGGGAGAGAGAGGGGGGGCCGGAGGGAGAGAAAGGGGGGCCGGCGGGAGAGAGAGGGGGGCCGCCGGGAGAGAGAGGGGGGCCGGGGGGAGAGAGAGGGGGGCCGGCGGGAGAGAGAGGTGGGCCGGCGGGAGAGAGAGGGGGGCCGGGGGGAGAGAGAGGGGGGCCGGGGGGAGAGAGAGGTGGGCCGGGGGGAGAGAGAGGGGGGCCGGGGGGAGAGAGAAGGGGGCCGGGGGGAGAGAGAGGGGGGCCGGGGGAGAGAGAGGGGGGCCGGGGGCAGAGAGAGGGGGGCCGGGGGGAAAGAGAGGGGGGCCGGGGGGAGAGAGAAGGGGGCCGGGGGGAGAGAGAGGGGGGCCGGGGGAGAGAGAGGGGGGCCGGGGGCAGAGAGAGGGGGGCCGGGGGGAGAGAGAGGGGGGCCGGGGGCAGAGAGAGGGGGGCCGGGGGCAGAGAGAGGGGGGCCGGGGGCAGAGAGAGGGGGGCGGTGGGGAGAGAGAGGGGGGCGGTGGGGAGAGACAGGGGGGCCGTGGGGAGACAGAGGGGGGCCGGGGGGAGAGAGAGGTGGGCCGGGGGGAGAGAGAGGGGGGCCGGGGGGAGAGAGAAGGGGGCCGGGGGGAGAGAGAGGGGGGCCGGGGGAGAGAGAGGGGGGCCGGGGGCAGAGAGAGGGGGGCCGGGGGGAGAGAGAGGGGGGCCGGGGGCAGAGAGAGGGGGGCCGGGGGCAGAGAGAGGGGGGCCGGGGGCAGAGAGAGGGGGGCGGTGGGGAGAGAGAGGGGGGCGGTGGGGAGAGACAGGGGGGCCGTGGGGATAGAGAGGGGGGCCGTGGGGAGAGAGAGGGGGGCCGTGGGTAGAGAGAGGGGGGCCGTGGGTAGAGAGAGGGGGGCCGGGGGGAGAGAGAGGGGGGCCGGGGGGAGAGAGAGGGGGGCCGGCGGGAGAGAGAGGGGGGCCGGGGGGAGAGAGAGGGGGGCCGGGGGGAGAGAGAGGGGGGCCGGCGGGAGAGAGAGGGGGGCCGGCGGGAGAGAGAGGGGGGCCGGGGGGAGAGAGAGGTGGGGCCGGTGGGAGAGAGAGGTGGGCCGGCGGGAGAGAGAGGGGGGCCGGGGGGAGAGAGAGGGGGGCCGGGGGGAGAGAGAGGTGGGCCGGGGGGAGAGAGAGGGGGGCCGGGGGGAGAGAGAAGGGGGCCGGGGGGAGAGAGAGGGGGGCCGGGGGAGAGAGAGGGGGGCCGGGGGCAGAGAGAGGGGGGCCGGGGGGAGAGAGAGGGGGGCCGGGGGCAGAGAGAGGGGGGCCGGGGGCAGAGAGAGGGGGGCCGGGGGCAGAGAGAGGGGGGCCGGGGGGAGAGAGAGGGGGGCCGGGGGGAGAGAGAGGGGGGCCGGGGGGAGAGAGAGGGGGGCCGTGGGGAGAGAGAGGGGGCCGTGGGAAGAGAGAGGGGGGCCGTGGGGAGAGAGAGGGGGGCGGTGGGGAGAGAGAGGGGGGCGGTGGGGAGAGAGTGGGGGGCGGTGTGGAGAGAGAGGGGGGCGGTGGGGAGAGAGAGGGGGGCCGTGCGGAGAGAGAGGGGGGCCGTGGGGAGAGAGAGGGGGGCCGGGGGGAGAGAGAGGGGGGCCGGGGGGAGAGATAGGGGGGCCGGCGGGAGAGAGAGGGGGCCGGGGAGAGAGAGAGGGGGGCCGGGGGGAGAGAGAGGGGGGCCGGCGGGAGAGAGAGGCGGGCCGGGGGGAGAGAGAGGGGGGCCTGGGGGAGAGAGGGGCCGGGGGCAGAGAGAGGGGGGCCGGGGGGAGAGAGAGGGGGGCCGGCGGGAGAGAGAGGGGGGCCGGGGGGAGAGTGAGGGTGGCCGGGGGGAGAGAGAGGGGGGACGGGGGGAGAGAGAGGGGGGCCGGGGGGAGAGAGAGGGGGGCCGGCGGGAGAGAGAGGCGGGCCGGGGGGAGAGAGAGGGGGGCCTGGGGGAGAGAGGGGCCGGGGGCAGAGAGAGGGGGGCCGGGGGGAGAGAGAGGGGGGCCGGCGGGAGAGAGAGGGGGGCCGGGGGGAGAGTGAGGGTGGCCGGGGGGAGAGAGAGGGGGGACGGGGGGAGAGAGAGGGGGGCCGGGGGGAGAGAGAGGGGGGCCGGGGGGAGAGAGAGGGGGGCCGGGGGTAGAGAGAGGGGGGCCGGGGGGAGAGAGCGGGGGGCCGGGGGGAGAGAGAGGGGGGCCGGCAGGAGAGAGAGAGGGGCCGGGGTGAGAGAGAGGGGGGCCGGGGGGAGAGAGAGTGGGGCCGGCGGGAGAGAGAGGGGGGCCGGGGGGAAAGAGAGGGGGGCCGGCAGGAGAGAGAGGGGGGCCGGCGGGAGAGAGAGGGGGACCGGGGGGAGACAGAGGGGGGCCGGGGGAAGAGAGAGGGGGGGCGGGGGGAGAGAGAGGGGGGCCGGGGGGAGAGAGAGGGGGGCCGGGGGGGACACAGGGGGGCCGGAGGCAGAGAGCGGGGGGCCGGGGGGAGAGAGAGGGTGGCCGGGGGCAAAGAGAGGGGGCCGGGGGCAGAGAGAGGGAGGCCGGGGGCAGAGAGAGGGGCCCGGGGGGAGAGAGAGGGGGGCAGGGGGGAGAGAGAGGGGGGCCGGGGGGAGAGAGAGGGGGGCCGTGGGGAGAGAGAGGGGGGCCGTGGGGAGAGAGAGGGGGGCCGGGGGGAGAGAGAGGGGGGCCATGGGGAGAGAGAGGGGGGCCGTGGGGAGAGAGAGGGGGGCAGTGGGGAGAGAGAGGGGGGCGGTGGGGAGAGAGAGGGGGGCGGTGGGGAGAGAGAGGGGGGCGGTGGGGAGAGACAGGGGGGCCGTGGGGAGAGAGAGGGGGGCCGTGGGGAGAGAGAGGGGGGCCGTGGGGAGAGAGAGGGGGGCCGTGGGTAGAGAGAGGGGGGCCGGGGGGAGAGAGAGGGGGGCCGGGGGGAGAGAGAGGGGGGCAGGCGGGAGAGAGAGGGGGGCTGGGGGGAGAGAGAGGGGGGCCGGGGGGAGAGAGAGGGCGGCCGGCGGGAGAGAGAGGGGGGCCGGCGGGAGAGAGAGGGGGGCCGGGGGGAGAGAGAGGGGGGCCGGCGGGAGAGAGAGGTGGGCCGGCGGGAGAGAGAGGGGGGCCGGGGGGAGAGAGAGGGGGGCCGGGGGGAGAGAGAGGTGGGCCGGGGGGAGAGAGAGGGGGGCCGGGGGGAGAGAGAAGGGGGCCGGGGGGAGAGAGAGGGGGGCCGGGGGAGAGAGAGGGGGGCCGGGGGCAGAGAGAGGGGGGCCGGGGGGAGAGAGAGGGGGGCCGGGGGCAGAGAGAGGGGGGCCGGGGGCAGAGAGAGGGGGGCCGGGGGCAGAGAGAGGGAGGCCGGGGGGAGAGAGAGGGGGGCCGTGGGGAGAGAGAGGGGGCCGTGGGAAGAGAGAGGGGGGCCGTGGGGAGAGAGAGGGGGGCGGTGGGGAGAGAGAGGGGGGCGGTGGGGAGAGAGTGGGGGGCGGTGGGGAGAGAGAGGGGGGCGGTGGGGAGAGAGAGGGGGGCCGTGCAGAGAGGGAGGGGGGCCGTGGGGAGAGAGAGGGGGGCCGGGGGGAGAGAGAGGGGGGCCGGGGGGAGAGAGAGGGGGGCCGGCGGGAGAGAGAGGGGGGCCGGGGAGAGAGAGAGGGGGGGCCGGGGGGAGAGATAGGGGGGCCGGCGGGAGAGAGAGGCGGGCCGGCGGGAGAGAGAGGGGGGCTGGGGGGAGAGAGAGGGGGGCCGGGGGGAGAAAGAGGGGGGCCGGGGGGAGAGAGAGGGGGGCCAGGGGGAGAGAGAGGGGCGCCGGGGGGAGAGAGAGGGGGCCGGGGGGAGAGAGAGGGGGGCCGGGGGGAGAGAGAGTGGCCTGGGGGAGAGAGAGGGGGGCCGGGGGCAGAGAAAGGGGGGCCGGGGGCAGAGAGAGGGGGGCCGGGGGCAGAGAGAGGGGGGCCGGGGGCAGAGAGAGGGGGGCAGGGGACAGAGAGAGGGGGGCCGGGGGCAGAGAGAGGGGGGCCGGGGGCAGAGAGAGGGGGGCCGGGGGCAGAGAGAGGGGGGCCGGGGGCAGAGAGAAAGGGGCCGGGGGGAGAGAGAGGGGGGCCGGGGGGAGAGAGAGGGGGGCTGGGGGGAGAGAGAGGGGGGCCGAGGGCAGAGAGAGGGGGGCCGGGGGGAGAGAGAGGGGGCCGGTGGGAGAGAGAGGGGGGACGGAAGGAGAGAGAGGGGGGCCGGGGGGAGAGAGAGGGGGGCCGGTGGGAGAGAGAGGGGGGCCGGGGGGAGAGACAGGGGGGCCGTGGGGAGAGAGAGGGGGGCCGTGGGGAGAGAGAGGGGGGCCGTGGGGAGAGAGAGGGGGGCCGTGGTTAGAGAGAGGGGGGCCGGGGGGAGAGAGAGGGGGGCCGGCGGGAGAGAGAGGGGGGCCGGGGGCAGAGAGAGGGGGCCGGGGGGAGAGAGAGGGCGGCCGGCGGGAGAGAGAGGGGGGCCCGCGGGAGAGAGAGGGGGGCCGGGGGGAGAGAGAGGGGGGCCGGCGGGAGAGAGAGGTGGGCCGGCGGGAGAGAGAGGGGGGCCGGGGGGAGAGAGAGGGGGGCCGGGGAGAGAGAGAGGTGGGCCGGGGGGAGAGAGAGGGGGGCCGGGGGGAGAGAGAAGGGGGCCGGGGGGAGAGAGAGGGGGGCCGGGGGAGAGAGAGGGGGGCCGGGGGCAGAGAGAGGGGGGCCGGGGGGAGAGAGAGGGGGGCCGGGGGCAGAGAGAGGGGGGCCGGGGGCAGTGAGAGCGGGGCCGGGGGCAGAGAGAGGGAGGCCGGGGGGAGAGAGAGGGGGGCCGTGGGGAGAGAGAGGGGGCCGTGGGAAGAGAGAGGGGGGCCGTGGGGAGAGAGAGGGGGGCGGTGGGGAGAGAGAGGGGGGCGGTGGGGAGAGAGTGGGGGGCGGTGGGGAGAGAGAGGGGGGCGGTGGGGAGAGAGAGGGGGGCCGTGCAGAGAGGGAGGGGGGCCATGGGGAGAGAGAGGGGGGCCGGGGGGAGAGAGAGGGGGGCCGGGGGCAGAGAAAGGAGGGCCGGGGGGAGAGAGAGGGGGGCCGGGGGTAGAGAGAGGGGGGCCGGGGGGAGAGAGAGGGGGGCCGGGGGGAGAAAGAGGGGGGCCAGCGGGAGAGAGAGGGGGGCCGGGGCGAGAGAGAGGGGGGCCGGGGGGAGAGAGAGGGAGGCCGGCGGGAGAGAGAGGGGGGCCGGGGGGAGAGAGAGGGGGGCCGGCGGGAGAGAGAGGGGGGCCGGGGGGAGAGAGAGGGGGGCCGGCGGGAGAGAGAGGGGGGCCGGGGGGAGAAAGAGGGGGGCCGGGGGGAGAGAGAGGGTGGACGGGGGGAGAGAGAGGGGGGCCGGGGGAGGGAGAGGGGGGCCGGGGGAGAGAGAGGGGGGCCGGGGGTAGAGAGAGGGGGGCCGGGCGGAGAGAGAGGGGGGCCGGGGGGAGAGAGAGGGGGGCCAGCGGGAGAGAGAGGGGGGCCGGGGCGAGAGAGAGGGGGGCCGGGGGGAGAGAGAGGGAGGCCGGCGGGAGAGAGAGGGGGGCCGGGGGGAGAGAGAGGGGTGCCGGGGGGAGAGAGAGGGGGGCCGTGGGCAGAGAGCGGGGGGCCGGAGGGGGAGAGAGAGGGGGGCCGGGGGCAGAGAGAGGGCGGCCGGGGGCAGAGAGAGGGGGGCCGGGGGCAGAGAGAGGGGGGCCGGGGGGAGAGAGAGGGGGGCCGGGGGGAAAGAAAGGGGGGCCGGGGGGAGAGAGAGGGGGGCCGGGGGGAGAGAGAGGGGGGCCGGGGGCAGAGAGAGGGGGGCCGGGGGCAGAGAGAGGGGGGCCGGGGCAGAGAGAGGGGGGCCGGGGGCAGAGAGAGGGGGGCCGGGGGGAGAGAGAGGGGGGCCGTGGGGAGAGAGAGGGGGGCCGGGGGGAGAGAGAGGGGGACCGGGGGGAGAGAGAGGGGGGCCGGGGGCGGAGAGAGGAGGGCCGGGGGGAGAGAGAGGGGGGCCGGCGGGAGAGAGAGGGGGGCCGGGGGGAGAGAGAGGGGGGCCGGGGGGAGAGAGAGGGGGGACGGGGGGAGAGAGAGGGGGGCCGGCGGGAGAGAGAGGGGGGCCGGGGCGAGAGAGAGGGGGGCCGTGGGGAGAGAGAGGGGGGCCGGGGGGAGAGAGAGGGTGGCCGGCGGGAGAGAGAGGGGGGCCGGGGGGAGAGAGGGGGGCTGGGGGGAGAGAGAGGGGGGGCGGGGGGAGAGAGAGGGGGGCCGGGGAGGAGAGAGAGGGGGGCCGGGGGTAGAGAGAGGGGGGCCGGGGGGAGAGAGAGGGGGGCCGGGGGAGAGAGAGGGGGGCCGGCGGGAGAGAGAGGGGGCCGGGGCGAGAGAGAGGGGGGCCAGGGGGAGAGAGAAGGGGGCCGGCGGGAGAGAGAGGGGGGCCTGGGGGAGAGAGAGGGGGGCCGGCGGGAGAGAGAGGGGGGCCGGCGGGAGAGAGAGGGGGGCCGGGGGGAGAGAGAGGGGGGCCGGGGGGAGAGAGAGGGGGGCCGGGGGGAGAGAGAGGTGTGCCGGGGGGAGAGAGAGGGGGGCCGGGGGCAGAGAGCGGGGGGCCGGCGGGAGAGAGAGGGGGGCCGGGGGGAGAGAGGGGGGCTGGGGGGAGAGAGAGGGGGGGCGGGGGGAGAGAGAGGGGGGCCGGGGAGGAGAGAGAGGGGGGCCGGGGGTAGAGAGAGGGGGGCCGGGGGGAGAGAGAGGGGGGCCGGGGGGAGAGAGAGGGGGGCCGGCGGGAGAGAGAGGGGGCCGGGGCGAGAGAGAGGGGGGCCAGGGGGAGAGAGAAGGGGGCCGGCGGGAGAGAGAGGGGGGCCTGGGGGAGAGAGAGGGGGCCGGCGGGAGAGAGAGGGGGGCCGGCGGGAGAGAGAGGGGGGCCGGGGGGAGAGAGAGGGGGGCCGGGGGGAGAGAGAGGGGGGCCGGGGGAGAGAGAGGTGTGCCGGGGGGAGAGAGAGGGGGGCCGGGGGCAGAGAGCGGGGGGCCGGGGGGAGAGAGAGGGGGGCCGGGGGCAAAGAGGGGGGGGGGCCGGGGGCACAGAGAGAGGGGCCGGGGGCAGAGAGAGGGGTGCCGTGGGGAGAGAGAGGGGGGCCGTGGGGAGAGAGAGGGGTGCCGTGGGGAGAGAGAGGGGGGCCGTGGGGAGAGAGAGGGGGGCCGTGGGGACAGAGAGGGGGGCCGTGGGGAGAGAGAGGGGGGCCGTGGGAGAAAGGGGGGGCCGGCGGGAGAGAGAGGGGGCCTGGGGGAGAGAGAGGGGGGCCGGGGGGAGAGAGAGGGTGGACGGGGAGAGAGAGAGGGGGGCCGGGGGGAGAGAGAGGGGGGCCGGGGGGAGAGAGAGGGGGGCCGTGGGTAGAGAGAGGGGGCCGGGGGAGAGAGAGGGGGGCTGGGGGGAGAGAGAGGGGGGCCAGCGGGAGAGAGAGGGGGGCCGGGGCGAGAGAGAGGGGGGCCGGGGGGAGAGAGAGGGAGGCCGGCGGGAGAGAGAGGGGGGCCGGGGGGAGAGAGAGGGGGGCCGGGGAGAGAGAGAGGTGGGCCGGGGGGAGAGAGAGGGGGGCCGGCGGGAGAGAGAGGTGGGCCGGGGGGAGAGAGAGGGGGGCCGGGGGGAGAGAGAAGGGGGCCGGGGGGAGAGAGAGGGGGGCCGGGGGAGAGAGAGGGGGGCCGGGGGGAGAGAGAGGGGGGCGGTGGGGAGAGAGAGGGGGGCGGTGGGGAGAGAGTGGGGGGCGGTGGGGAGGAGAGAGGGGGGCGATGGGGAGAGAGAGGGGGGCGGGGGCCGTGCAGAGAGGGAGGGGGGCCATGGGGAGAGAGAGGGGGGCCGGGGGGAGAGAGAGGGGGGCCGGGGGCAGAGAGAGGAGGGCCGGGGGGAGAGAGAGGGGGGCCGGGGGTAGAGAGAGGGGGGCCGGGGGGAGAGAGAGGGGGGCCGGGGGGAGAGAGAGGGGGGCCAGCGGGAGAGAGAGGGGGGCCGGGGCGAGAGAGAGGGGGGCCGGGGGGAGAGAGAGGGAGGCCGGCGGGAGAGAGAGGGGGGCCGGGGGGAGAGAGAGGGGGGCCGGCGGGAGAGAGAGGGGGCCGGGGGGAGAGAGAGGGGGGCCGGCGGGAGAGAGAGGGGGGCCGGGGGGAGAAAGAGGGGGGCCGGGGGGAGAGAGAGGGTGGACGGGGGGAGAGAGAGGGGGGCCGGGGGAGAGAGAGGGGGGCCGGGGGGAGAGAGAGGGGGGCCGGGGGTAGAGAGAGGGGGGCCGGGGGGAGAGAGAGGGGGGCCGGGGGGAGAGAGAGGGGGGCCAGCGGGAGAGAGAGGGGGGCCGGGGCGAGAGAGAGGGGGGCCGGGGGGAGAGAGAGGGAGGCCGGCGGGAGAGAGAGGGGGGCCGGGGGGATAGAGAGGGGTGCCGGGGGGAGAGAGAGGGGGGCCGTGGGCAGAGAGCGGGGGGCCGGAGGGGGAGAGAGAGGGGGGCCGGGGGCAGAGAGAGGGCGGCCGGGGGCAGAGAGAGGGGGGCCGGGGGCAGAGAGAGGGGGGCCGGGGGGAGAGAGAGGGGGGCCGGGGGGAAAGAAAGGGGGGCCGGGGGGAGAGAGAGGGGGCCGGGGAAGAGAGGGGGCCGGGGGGAGAGAGAGGGGGGCCGGGGGCAGAGAGAGGGGGGCCGGGGGCAGAGAGAGGGGGGCCGGGGGCAGAGAGAGGGGGGCCGGGGGCAGAGAGAGGGGGGCCGGGGGGAGAGAGAGGGGGGCCGGGGGGAGAGAGAGGGGGACCGGGGGGAGAGAGAGGGGGGCCGGGGGCGGAGAGAGGAGGGCCGGGGGGAGAGAGAGGGGGGCCGGCGGGAGAGAGAGGGGGGCCGGGGGGAGAGAGAGGGGGGCCGGGGGGAGAGAGAGGGGGGACGGGGGGAGAGAGAGGGGGCCGGCGGGAGAGAGAGGGGGGCCGGGGCGAGAGAGAGGGGGGCCGTGGGGAGAGAGAGGGGGGCCGGGGGGAGAGAGAGGGTGGCCGGCGGGAGAGAGAGGGGGGCCGGGGGGAGAGAGGGGGGCTGGGGGGAGAGAGAGGGGGGGCGGGGGGAGAGAGAGGGGGGCCAGCGGGAGAGAGAGGGGGGCCGGGGCGAGAGAGAGGGGGCCGGGGGAGAGAGAGGGAGGCCGGCGGGAGAGAGAGGGGGGCCGGGGGGATAGAGAGGGGTGCCGGGGGGAGAGAGAGGGGGGCCGTGGGCAGAGAGGCGGGGGGCCGGAGGGGGAGAGAGAGGGGGCCGGGGGCAGAGAGAGGGGGGCCGGGGGGAGAGAGAGGGGGGCCGGGGGTAGAGAGAGGGGGGCCGGGGGGAGAGAGAGCGGGGCCGTGGGGAGAGAGAGGGGGGCGGTGGGGAGAGAGAGGGGGGCCGGGGGGAGAGAGAGGGGGGCCGTGGAGAGAGAGAGGGGGGCCGTGGGGAGAGAGAGGGGGGCGGTGGGGAGAGAGAGGGGGGCGGTGGGGAGAGAGAGGGGGGCGGTGGGGAGAGACAGGGGGGCCGTGGGGAGAGAGAGGGGGGCCGTGGGGAGAGAGAGGGGGGCCGTGGGTAGAGAGAGGGGGGCCGTGGGTAGAGAGAGGGGGGCCGGGGGGAGAGAGAGGGGGGCCGGGGGGAGAGAGAGGGGGGCCGGCGGGAGAGAGAGGGGGGCCGGGGGGAGAGAGAGGGGGGCCGGAGGGAGAGAAAGGGGGGCCGGCGGGAGAGAGAGGGGGGCCGCCGGGAGAGAGAGGGGGGCCGGGGGCAGAGAGAGGGGGGCCGGCGGGAGAGAGAGGTGGGCCGGCGGGAGAGAGAGGGGGGCCGGGGGAGAGAGAGGGGGGCCGGGGGGAGAGAGAGGTGGGCCGGGGGGAGAGAGAGGGGGGCCGGGGGGAGAGAGAAGGGGGCCGGGGGGAGAGAGAGGGGGGCCGGGGGAGAGAGAGGGGGGCCGGGGGCAGAGAGAGGAGGGCCGGGGGGAGAGAGAGGGGGGCCGGGGGGAGAGAGAAGGGGGCCGGGGGGAGAGAGAGGGGGCCGGGGGAGAGAGAGGGGGGCCGGGGGCAGAGAGAGGGGGGCCGGGGGGAGAGAGAGGGGGGCCGGGGGCAGAGAGAGGGGGGCCGGGGGCAGAGAGAGGGGGGCCGGGGGCAGAGAGAGGGGGGCGGTGGGGAGAGAGAGGGGGGCGGTGGGGAGAGACAGGGGGGCCGTGGGGAGACAGAGGGGGGCCGGGGGGAGAGAGAGGTGGGCCGGGGGGAGAGAGAGGGGGGCCGGGGGGAGAGAGAAGGGGGCCGGGGGGAGAGAGAGGGGGGCCGGGGGAGAGAGAGGGGGGCCGGGGGCAGAGAGAGGGGGGCCGGGGGAGAGAGAGGGGGGCCGGGGGCAGAGAGAGGGGGGCCGGGGGCAGAGAGAGGGGGGCCGGGGGCAGAGAGAGGGGGGCGGTGGGAGAGAGAGGGGGGCGGTGGGGAGAGACAGGGGGGCCGTGGGGAGAGAGAGGGGGGCCGTGGGGAGAGAGAGGGGGCCGTGGGTAGAGAGAGGGGGGCCGTGGGTAGAGAGAGGGGGGCCGGGGGGAGAGAGAGGGGGGCCGGGGGGAGAGAGAGGGGGGCCGGCGGGAGAGAGAGGGGGGCCGGGGGGAGAGAGAGGGGGGCCGGGGGGAGAGAGAGGGGGGCCGGCGGGAGAGAGAGGGGGGCCGGCGGGAGAGAGAGGGGGGCCGGGGGGAGAGAGAGGTGGGGCCGGTGGGAGAGAGAGGTGGGCCGGCGGGAGAGAGAGGGGGGCCGGGGGGAGAGAGAGGGGGGCCGGGGGGAGAGAGAGGTGGGCCGGGGGGAGAGAGAGGGGGGCCGGGGGGAGAGAGAAGGGGGCCGGGGGGAGAGAGAGGGGGGCCGGGGGAGAGAGAGGGGGGCCGGGGGCAGAGAGAGGGGGGCCGGGGGGAGAGAGAGGGGGGCGGGGGCAGAGAGAGGGGGGCCGGGGGCAGAGAGAGGGGGCCGGGGGCAGAGAGAGGGGGGCCGGGGGGAGAGAGAGGGGGCCGGGGGGAGAGAGAGGGGGGCCGGGGGGAGAGAGAGGGGGGCCGTGGGGAGAGAGAGGGGGCCGTGGGAAGAGAGAGGGGGGCCGTGGGGAGAGAGAGGGGGGCGGTGGGGAGAGAGAGGGGGGCGGTGGGGAGAGAGTGGGGGGCGGTGTGGAGAGAGAGGGGGGCGGTGGGGAGAGAGAGGGGGGCCGTGCGGAGAGAGAGGGGGGCCGTGGGGAGAGAGAGGGGGGCCGGGGGGAGAGAGAGGGGGGCCGGGGGGAGAGATAGGGGGGCCGGCGGGAGAGAGAGGGGGCCGGGGAGAGAGAGAGGGGGGCCGGGGGGAGAGAGAGGGGGGCCGGCGGGAGAGAGAGGCGGGCCGGGGGAGAGAGAGGGGGGCCTGGGGGAGAGAGGGGCCGGGGGCAGAGAGAGGGGGGCCGGGGGGAGAGAGAGGGGGGCCGGCGGGAGAGAGAGGGGGGCCGGGGGGAGAGTGAGGGTGGCCGGGGGGAGAGAGAGGGGGGACGGGGGGAGAGAGAGGGGGGCCGGGGGGAGAGAGAGGGGGGCCGGCGGGAGAGAGAGGCGGGCCGGGGGGAGAGAGAGGGGGGCCTGGGGGAGAGAGGGGCCGGGGGCAGAGAGAGGGGGGCCGGGGGGAGAGAGAGGGGGGCCGGCGGGAGAGAGAGGGGGGCCGGGGGGAGAGTGAGGGTGGCCGGGGGGAGAGAGAGGGGGGACGGGGGGAGAGAGAGGGGGGCCGGGGGGAGAGAGAGGGGGGCCGGGGGGAGAGAGAGGGGGGCCGGGGGTAGAGAGAGGGGGGCCGGGGGGAGAGAGCGGGGGGCCGGGGGGAGAGAGAGGGGGGCCGGCAGGAGAGAGAGAGGGGCCGGGGTGAGAGAGAGGGGGGCCGGGGGGAGAGAGAGTGGGGCCGGCGGGAGAGAGAGGGGGGCCGGGGGGAAAGAGAGGGGGGCCGGCAGGAGAGAGAGGGGGGCCGGCGGGAGAGAGAGGGGGACCGGGGGGAGAGAGAGGGGGGCCGGGGGAAGAGAGAGGGGGGCGGGGGGAGAGAGAGGGGGGCCGGGGGGAGAGAGAGGGGGGCCGGGGGGGACACAGGGGGGCCGGAGGCAGAGAGCGGGGGGCCGGGGGGAGAGAGAGGGTGGCCGGGGGCAAAGAGAGGGGGCCGGGGGCAGAGAGAGGGAGGCCGGGGGCAGAGAGAGGGGCCCGGGGGGGAGAGAGAGGGGGGCAGGGGGGAGAGAGAGGGGGGCCGGGGGGAGAGAGAGGGGGGCCGTGGGGAGAGAGAGGGGGGCCGTGGGGAGAGAGAGGGGGGCCGGGGGAGAGAGAGGGGGGGCATGGGGAGAGAGAGGGGGGCCGTGGGGAGAGAGAGGGGGGCAGTGGGGAGAGAGAGGGGGGCGGTGGGGAGAGAGAGGGGGGCGGTGGGGAGAGAGAGGGGGGCGGTGGGGAGAGACAGGGGGGCCGTGGGGAGAGAGAGGGGGGCCGTGGGGAGAGAGAGGGGGGCCGTGGGGAGAGAGAGGGGGGCCGTGGGTAGAGAGAGGGGGGCCGGGGGAGAGAGAGGGGGGCCGGGGGGAGAGAGAGGGGGGCAGGCGGGAGAGAGAGGGGGGCTGGGGGGAGAGAGAGGGGGGCCGGGGGGAGAGAGAGGGCGGCCGGCGGGAGAGAGAGGGGGGCCGGCGGGAGAGAGAGGGGGGCCGGGGGGAGAGAGAGGGGGGCCGGCGGGAGAGAGAGGTGGGCCGGCGGGAGAGAGAGGGGGGCCGGGGGGAGAGAGAGGGGGGCCGGGGGGAGAGAGAGGTGGGCCGGGGGGAGAGAGAGGGGGGCCGGGGGGAGAGAGAAGGGGGCCGGGGGGAGAGAGAGGGGGGCCGGGGGAGAGAGAGGGGGGCCGGGGGCAGAGAGAGGGGGGCCGGGGGGAGAGAGAGGGGGGCCGGGCAGAGAGAGGGGGGCCGGGGGCAGAGAGAGGGGGGCCGGGGGCAGAGAGAGGGAGGCCGGGGGGAGAGAGAGGGGGGCCGTGGGGAGAGAGAGGGGGCCGTGGGAAGAGAGAGGGGGGCCGTGGGGAGAGAGAGGGGGGCGGTGGGGAGAGAGAGGGGGGCGGTGGGGAGAGAGTGGGGGGCGGTGGGGAGAGAGAGGGGGGCGGTGGGGAGAGAGAGGGGGGCCGTGCAGAGAGGGAGGGGGGCCGTGGGGAGAGAGAGGGGGGCCGGGGGGAGAGAGAGGGGGGCCGGGGGGAGAGAGAGGGGGGCCGGCGGGAGAGAGAGGGGGGCCGGGGAGAGAGAGAGGGGGGGCCGGGGGGAGAGATAGGGGGGCCGGCGGGAGAGAGAGGCGGGCCGGCGGGAGAGAGAGGGGGGCTGGGGGAGAGAGAGGGGGGCCGGGGGGAGAAAGAGGGGGGCCGGGGGGAGAGAGAGGGGGGCCAGGGGGAGAGAGAGGGGCGCCGGGGGGAGAGAGAGGGGGCCGGGGGGGAGAGAGAGGGGGGCCGGGGGGAGAGAGAGTGGCCTGGGGGAGAGAGAGGGGGGCCGGGGGCAGAGAAAGGGGGGCCGGGGGCAGAGAGAGGGGGGCCGGGGGCAGAGAGAGGGGGGCCGGGGGCAGAGAGAGGGGGGCAGGGGACAGAGAGAGGGGGGCCGGGGGCAGAGAGAGGGGGGCCGGGGGCAGAGAGAGGGGGGCCGGGGGCAGAGAGAAAGGGGCCGGGGGGAGAGAGAGGGGGGCCGGGGGGAGAGAGAGGGGGGCTGGGGGGAGAGAGAGGGGGGCCGGGGGCAGAGAGAGGGGGGCCGGGGGGAGAGAGAGGGGGCCGGTGGGAGAGAGAGGGGGACGGAAGGAGAGAGAGGGGGGCCGGGGGGAGAGAGAGGGGGGCCGGTGGGAGAGAGAGGGGGGCCGGGGGGAGAGACAGGGGGGCCGTGGGGAGAGAGAGGGGGGCCGTGGGGAGAGAGAGGGGGGCCGTGGGGAGAGAGAGGGGGGCCGTGGTTAGAGAGAGGGGGGCCGGGGGGAGAGAGAGGGGGGCCGGCGGGAGAGAGAGGGGGGCCGGGGGCAGAGAGAGGGGGCCGGGGGGAGAGAGAGGGCGGCCGGCGGGAGAGAGAGGGGGGCCCGCGGGAGAGAGAGGGGGGCCGGGGGGGAGAGAGAGGGGGGCCGGCGGGAGAGAGAGGTGGGCCGGCGGGAGAGAGAGGGGGGCCGGGGGGAGAGAGAGGGGGGCCGGGGAGAGAGAGAGGTGGGCCGGGGGGAGAGAGAGGGGGGCCGGGGGGAGAGAGAAGGGGGCCGGGGGGAGAGAGAGGGGGGCCGGGGGAGAGAGAGGGGGGCCGGGGGCAGAGAGAGGGGGGCCGGGGGGAGAGAGAGGGGGGCCGGGGGCAGAGAGAGGGGGGCCGGGGGCAGTGAGAGCGGGCCGGGGGCAGAGAGAGGGAGGCCGGGGGGAGAGAGAGGGGGGCCGTGGGGAGAGAGAGGGGGCCGTGGGAAGAGAGAGGGGGGCCGTGGGGAGAGAGAGGGGGGCGGTGGGGAGAGAGAGGGGGGCGGTGGGGAGAGAGTGGGGGGCGGTGGGGAGAGAGAGGGGGGCGGTGGGGAGAGAGAGGGGGGCCGTGCAGAGAGGGAGGGGGGCCATGGGGAGAGAGAGGGGGGCCGGGGGGAGAGAGAGGGGGGCCGGGGGCAGAGAAAGGAGGGCCGGGGGGAGAGAGAGGGGGGCCGGGGGTAGAGAGAGGGGGGCCGGGGGGAGAGAGAGGGGGGCCGGGGGGAGAGAGAGGGGGGCCAGCGGGAGAGAGAGGGGGGCCGGGGCGAGAGAGAGGGGGGCCGGGGGGAGAGAGAGGGAGGCCGGCGGGAGAGAGAGGGGGGCCGGGGGGAGAGAGAGGGGGGCCGGCGGGAGAGAGAGGGGGGCCGGGGGGAGAGAGAGGGGGGCCGGCGGGAGAGAGAGGGGGGCCGGGGGAGAAAGAGGGGGGCCGGGGGGAGAGAGAGGGTGGACGGGGGGAGAGAGAGGGGGGCCGGGGGAGAGAGAGGGGGGCCGGGGGGAGAGAGAGGGGGGCCGGGGGTAGAGAGAGGGGGGCCGGGCGGAGAGAGAGGGGGCCGGGGGGAGAGAGAGGGGGGCCAGCGGGAGAGAGAGGGGGGCCGGGCGAGAGAGAGGGGGGCCGGGGGGAGAGAGAGGGAGGCCGGCGGGAGAGAGAGGGGGGCCGGGGGAGAGAGAGGGGTGCCGGGGGGAGAGAGAGGGGGGCCGTGGGCAGAGAGCGGGGGGCCGGAGGGGGAGAGAGAGGGGGGCCGGGGGCAGAGAGAGGGCGGCCGGGGGCAGAGAGAGGGGGGCCGGGGGCAGAGAGAGGGGGGCCGGGGGGAGAGAGAGGGGGGCCGGGGGGAAAGAAAGGGGGGCCGGGGGGAGAGAGAGGGGGGCCGGGGGGAGAGAGAGGGGGGCCGGGGGCAGAGAGAGGGGGGCCGGGGGCAGAGAGAGGGGGGCCGGGGCAGAGAGAGGGGGGCCGGGGGCAGAGAGAGGGGGGCCGGGGGGAGAGAGAGGGGGGCCGTGGGGAGAGAGAGGGGGGCCGGGGGAGAGAGAGGGGGACCGGGGGGAGAGAGAGGGGGGCCGGGGGCGGAGAGAGGAGGGCCGGGGGAGAGAGAGGGGGGCCGGCGGGAGAGAGAGGGGGGCCGGGGGAGAGAGAGGGGGGCCGGGGGGAGAGAGAGGGGGGACGGGGGGAGAGAGAGGGGGGCCGGCGGGAGAGAGAGG